>NW_017731431.1:3729829-3808608 GCF_001890085.2 Hipposideros armiger
GTGGGAGGGCAGTGGATGGGGGGTGGGGGGTTGTTACTTTGTGAGGGTGAAAAGGGTAACTATTGCATTGTTCTGTACACCTGAAACTAACAATAAATAAAAAAAATAAAAAATAAAAAAAAAGAAAAAGATTGTGAATGGATATAAAATAGTTAGATTCATGATTCTGTCCTTTTAAGGACCTTAAAATAAAGGTAAAATTAAAACTAGTTAAAATATAAGAGTAGTTTAAAAAACATGAAAATTATTATATTAAAACTCTACATTCTCAAATTATTTCAAGCATGGAATTTTTTTTCAAAAAAATATTAAGAAAAAAGGGAAAAAAATGACTTCTGAAAATTTCTGGAATCTTCATTCTAAGTATCTTTTATTAAGGTCAGCAATGCTCTTCAGTCACTAAAGATGGACAATTTCAGTGCAAATTTTAATAGCATTTGATGCTATTTATCCTCCTTCCTTAAAAATCTTTCTTCTGCTTCCTTTATTTTCCTTCACATATATTATGGCTTCTTATTTTCTCTTCATTGTCCCTTTTCCAAGGTCACTTCCCCATCCAGCTGTCAGTTGTAGCTGTTTACAACTTGGTTCTATGCTTCTTTTTATTATTTTATATTTTCTTCCATCTCACACATGCAAATGCAATCAATTAACATTTTACGTCACTATCCCATTCTAGATCTAACATGGTTTCTGCCTACTATGAAAGGCAAAAACCTCTGAGTCATCATAGAAACCTCCTATCCTGTAATCCATATTTCAAATCCATCAAAGAATCCTACCATTTTGTGTCCTAAATATTTTTGAATCGCATCACCTTAGTCCACCATCTTAATTGTGCTACTAGCCCATCCACATTCACTCTGATCACAAAGACATCTTTCTAGTGTGTAAACCTTATCCTGTTACTTCTCAGTTAAAGAACTTCAGCGGTTTCCCAATGCTCATAGGACTAAAAACTAATCTGATTAATACGGCCTCTAAGACTGGGTGTACTGAAATTTCTTCCTATTCCTCCAGACTTATTTCACAAAAGTCCACTGTCCATTTTTTGTTTCTATGCCTACTGGCTGTGTTTCAGTACCTTGGGTTCATTTGCATCCGACTCTCTCCCACAGTGGTCCAAATTTCTTGGATATGAACTTCAAATAGTTTTGTGGGGGGAAATATGGTTTCTGGAAATGGAAAGACCTAGATATGGATCCCATATTTATTTGTTATTAGTACTGTGACTTCTGGGTATTATGTAAACTTTTTCAACCTATGTAAAGTTTTCTTCTCTATGAAAATAGATAATAATATTTCCCTAACAAATGTGTTGTGAGGATTAATGTCATGCTACATTCTTACTTCCTTGACTTAAAGTGTTATTATGTTGATTTATCTTCTAGCTCCCTAGGACCTACACGTAGCAGGTATTTAACCAATAAATATAAAGAGAAAGAAAGAAGAGACAGAAAAAGGAGGGGAAGGGGAGAAGAGAGGAAGGAGGGGAAGGGAAGGTAAAAGAGAAGGAAGGGGAAAGGAAAGCAAAGGGAAGGGAAAATGGGAAGAAAGCTGAGAATTTCCCCTTTCCAGTTTCCAATTTCTTTGCAAACAGCAACTTACTTTGACTTGAATGAACTGTTTATAAACATATATTAAGAAAAATATAGTTGATAAGATAAAAAGGACAAAATGGAACAGGATGGAAGAGTATCATCCTAATACAGTAAGGAGGAAGGAAACATTGTAGATGTGTGAGAGATTATTTTGGTCTTTGTGTCTAAAATAGTTTGAAGCGTGAAAAGTATGAGTGGAGAGACCGGATGTGAAGTAATAATAGACCTGGAACTGCATTCACTGCGGTTGTGAAACTGAAAGTGAGGAGATAAGTGTAGAAACATTATAGGGAAAATTGCTAAATGTTATTTATAGGATGACTCTGGGGGATCATGTTGAGTGAACAGTTCTGGTAACTACTGAATGCCCTCCCACGAGCACATTTCCTCTTTTTTCGCCTTCAGGCCTCTGCTTAAGTTGCACAGACTAGCCAGTTGGAAAAGTAGGGATGAGGTTAATAAGAACTGTGGAATGGTGAATGAATGATTGTTTCAGGGTGACGTGTGTGTGTGTGTATTTATATAGATAGATAGATAGATAGATAGATAGATAGATAGATAGATATATGACATAACACATTTGGCTGATTTCTAAGGACAGGTGACCTCAGTGCAGCCATGAAGATTTGACTAGGCCAGAGATGGGAATAAGCTTTGGAAGCAAGCTATACATACTTGGTAGTTGAAATCACTTCAAGACCCTTGACAAGTAACATTGTCAATAACCAGATGGCCTAGCAATAATTACCTCAAAGAAATAGTGGTGTGGCTGTGAGGGAAGGCAAGAGTGCGGGCCTTGAAGGCAAGAGATGACAAAAAAAGAAAGAAGGAAAATCAAGAAAAGAGAAAATTATTAATGGAATTCTAGGTCAGGGTGAGGTTTGTGTAATAAATGCCCAATTCCAGTAAGGTTAGAGGTGCTTAGTTCTTACTTCCATCATGGGGGTCAGATGAGGGAAACACATGTGCCAATCTGATCCCTGGTAGTTCTTACCTCTCTGACCTGGGACAATAAGTAATTTGAATGGAGGAAAAAACCGTGTTTGACTTCAAAGATTTTAGATGTTGAAATCCCACAGGAAAGATAGGATAAACTTATGTGAAAAGAACTTGAGGATGCTTAATATACCTCACAGAGTGAAGAGAGATGTACGTTGCCTTCTTTAAAGCTTGTGTGGCAATCTTGCCTCAAGAGTTTCTAAAATCTTACCCCAAATGAAGGTCTTCTATGCGGGTGAATATGTATCTTTCATGTGGTTATATTACCTCATTTATTCTCCTTAGAACAAATCTGAATTGGATACTTGAAGTTCTTATAAACAACATGCTTTAAATTATTTTAAATTAATTGGCTTTAAATGGCAAATAATAGCTTAGTTCATTGTTAATAGTCATATATTCAAATTGAACCAAAATGTATACATTGCAGAATATTTCATGGTCCCCCAGTGAGAAAACATGGAATAAAGGAATATATGAGTGTAATACAACCTATTTAACAATTTTCAACCAAATTGTATTTGCTTTGACTTTTCTAGGGGATAATTCTCTAAGGACAAACATGTAAGAAGCAACATGAATGGTCACTAAGGCTATTTTTGTTCTGTTTTCAGGCTTAAAATAAACCAAGCAAATAGAGTAAGATGCTGAAAGAAATATGTATTCTACCCTGATTAATGGACGCTATAGATATCTTTCTGCTCTGTCTGCTTGGTTAGCTTTGTTTCAAGTGTGATACAGATCTCATGCTGCACAGCAGATCCAGAAATAGTCCATGTTCCTTTAAATTCAGGCAATGCATCACATTCTATTACACTATGTCACATCAGTCTATGACACTAAAGCATGAGTTATGTGGATACGGACCAGTAGGTGAACTGGTCCCAATAGATGGATGATTTGAAGATCAAGCAAAATAGTCTCATAAAAGATCTTTTTAAAATAGAATAAAAAAAATACATAAGAAGGACATTATTTCTTACTTACTTACAAAATCAACATTCCACATAATCTTTCCAAAAACTCTGAAAAATGCATCTTGACCACATGCATTTATATGATCTGGCTCTTAGATAAAAGTTTTTCCTATGCCAAATTTCACCATTTTTTTTCTTTTTTCAGATATTAGTTTTAGAAAAGATAAATAACAATCAGAGTTTCTTTTCATATCACCTACGTTTAACAAAACAATAATGGGAGACATTAAAATGGAGACTGAAGAAAAGTCTTTCAAAAAATTATGTTTGTCATAAAAATCAATGTTATTCTCGTGGGGTCTTCAGGAAGGGTATGTGATCAAAGCTGTGAGAAAGTTAAAAGGTAAATCATTACTATTAGGATAATTATTATTAATTAATATTTAGTGTGTGATCTGATCTGCTACATATTACAGAGATTTAAGATGTACATAGTTTTAAGGTATACATAGTCCCATACAAGAGAAGATATGAAATAAATTAAAACCCAACTTGGGAATAATAGGAGGGAACAATTAAGAAATGACTATATGGCAATTTAGAATATTGCAAATTTAAAGTTCTCCACTACTGATACCTGTTTGTAGAATGTTTAACTAAACTGAATATGAAAAACATTCCATAAATAAGGTTGAGAAGGAACCAAGGAAGAATCTAGGTATAGAGACAGTAAAGGAAGTGGGGAAAAAACAAACAAAAACAAACTCCTGCAATTTTGGTAAGCTCTTATTCTAAAATGTGTTACTAGTGGATTATCCATGAGATACAACAGCGTTCTTTAAGAACCCATACATCCCTAACTGCTGCTATTGGGCCTTGAGCTGTCCTACTTCTCTACTGACTTTTGCAACTTGATTTCTCTTTTCCTAAGGCCACTTTACTCACCACATATTTACAGGACATCTACTATTGTAGAAGACAGAGCTAAGGATTACTGGTGGTGTCCGCAGGACTTTGTAGTGTCATCTATGCACCTCTAAAAAAGTCTTTTTTTTTCTTTCTCATTTGATATTTTGAATTTGCAATCACCTTAGAAATACAATAAGCATAATAACCAGTCCTAAGGTGGAGTCTGGAGACCATCATAGAGTAGCATATATTTGTACTAAAGGGCTTTGTGATTGTCACAACTCTTTTGTAAATGTGGGCAACCCATCTCTGGATTCACAACTATTTTTCAGAAAGTTGAAAACAAGAAGTCAGATATTGGAATGAATGAAGATTCATAAGCATGGATCCCATGAATAGCCCGTAAATATAATTAAACATTTATGTCTTTTCTAGAGTGTATGGAGAGCAAATTTTCAAAAAGTGACAAATGAACTTAAATTCAAAGATTTATCCATGAAACCTTTATTAATAATTACAACCAAATATAATACCTTTCAGTCTGATGGCTCCTGGAATTTTTTATCTGTATTATATAGTCAAACAGTGATTGCGTTTAAATCATCAATTCAGAATAATATCTTATATTATTTTCTATTGGTTTTAAGTAAGCTTATTTTTTTCCATGCTTTCTAAGATGCTTATGGGTAAAGACCCTGAGATACTAAACTTTCTCTGTATGATCAACAGTAGATAGTGTGATATTAGAGACATGTAAATGTTGACAATTATTGAACTAAATAAATACTCTGATGCAACACATTATTTTAAAGAAAAGGATAAAAACAGGCATATTTTGGTCTAATAACTTAAGTAGGTCTTTCAATTTAAATATATAGGTTTCTTTCATAATCTGAACATTTTAACATCCAAATCACAGGAGGTGATCACAGATATTTTGGTCAATAGATTTTATTTCAATGAAGGAAAGTAATAGGATCCCTACACCTATTGAATGCACAGTGTACACCTGACATAGCGGACCACTGTACAGAGTCTGAGAGCCCAGACTCCTGGCAGGACTATCAACTCTGCTACTTACTAGCAGATAAATTAATTAAACGCTCTGTGCCTCAGTTTCCCCAATCATTGGGATTATTAATGTAATGTATATCCCATAAAATTCTGGTGAGGTTTAGATATGTGAATATATGCAAATAGTGTCCACACAGACAAGTGTTTAAAAATCTTTAGCTGCTGCTTTTATGTGTATTATCTCATTTATTCATTATAACAACACTTTGAGATTGGTACATGCTCATTTTTGTTTTTTGGGAAAAAAGACCAGAATACAATTATATATAATTTATATATCCCAGGATCCCTAGAATTAATGCCTGTACTTGGTCATTATAAAGCATCACTGTAGCCAAACTATGGATATTTAAGTAATATCTCAGTTTTTTATTTTTCTATTATTCGAAGTTCTATATTAAGGGACCTGTCAAAATAACTAACTTATGGTTTATCCATTACTTCCAACCATAGCTTAACACTAATCAACTTTGTTAGGAGGAAAAAAAATGAAAAGAATATTTAAAAAATAATAATAGGATAGAAGAAGCTGATCAAATAGGCTTGTCTCCACTCCAAAATTGCCACGCAGAATTAAAGTGAAAAAGAAAGAAGGGGGAGCATGGCTTTTTTTTACATCCCCTGGTCTTCTACCTAATCTCACTTCTGTCTTTTCCATTGTTTTTGTTGTGACTTCTCATGTGATATTTGCTAAATCACTTCCTGCCTCTATTTTCCAATATACTTTAATTTCTGGTTCCATGCATTTTATTCGTTTGCATCATAATCTTAATGAGAATGCACAATGTGCATGAAGGTTTTGTGTACAATAAAAAAAAATAAAGCTCTTCAAAATTGCTTTCTTACTATGTTGATCAACATTCCTGTCAGTTACAGCTGCACATCCATGCATGTGGGGCGAGCAACTGTCTCCTGGCTTGCTTCCTTGTCAAATTTACAGATTATTCTGCATAACTTTTCACCCTGAATCTGCACTCTACGAGACACAGGTAAGAAAACACATAGCCAAGTGCAAGCTTCTTTCCTGAGAGAGTGAACATGCAGTGCAAACTCACGCTGTGAATCTGCAAAGCTTCTTGAGCCTATGAACAGGTGTGAAAAATGTTACTGCAATCTGGAAAGGCATATTTTTAGACAAACTACTATTGTATTATTTAGGTATCGATGAAATTGTTTACCCACAAAAGAGCAGTTTATAATACTGATTTTTTTTAATATGAGGATATAACTTTGAGAATGTAAATTTAAAACCAGTTTCCATTAGAGAATTCATAGGTAAATAATTAAAAAGTCAAAATCAAAATGCCAACAATAGCCACATATTTTATACATAAAAAAAGATCTGTTTTCTCCAGTTTGCATCACAAAAAGAAATATTTCTTTGCAAAAGCTGAGAAGAGTAGAATCCAGATCCTGAATATTTAATAGAAAATAAAATGATATTTATTTTTAAGTGCATTCTACATTCAACACAACTGCATACTCACAACAAATCTATTGCATTGCCCTGACATAGTTACTGCAAAGGTTTTTCCTTTGCTGTCCCAAGGGCCCAATTGATTTATCTGCCAGAAGCCTAAAGCCCCAAAATAAGATAGCTTTGAGTTTACAGAGGTCATTTTTCATTGTCTAAATAAAAATTTCTAAACAAAAATCTCTCATCCTGTTAACCGCAGGGTCCTTATCTCCCCAGAGGCTAAAGCAACCTGAAAGAAGCCATTTCAATTCTTTCATGAAGAAAGATAAAAGCAAGTTTTCGATTAGAAAGCCCAGCAAAGCCTTCTTATTAAATGTTGGTAACAGTAACTAGTTGAAAAGGCAAAACTGTCCTAGAAGGGGGCGGGGGAAAGCGGGAAATTATTATGCATGAGACAAACCTTATACAGGGACTGAAGACAATCGGAGACAGTGACATTCCAGGAGTCAAAAGGAAGTTTACGAATCCTCATAACTCTGCACAGTTGTTCTACCAGGGTCCTTAATAAACTGCCTAGTTTTATCAAGCATGTTCTCTTAATTGTGTGTGCTACTTTTATCAACTAACATTAACTACATGTCACAATAATTATGCATTCAGGCCCATATTCTCTGATCTGTCATCATTCAAAGTGCTTCTGCAGCACAGGCAGAGGTAGAATGCAGCATGCTACCCTAGCTTCAGAATAATAGACTTTGTAAGGCCAAGCTAAAAGGAAATTATCAAAAATAATTTCATAGACTAAGTTTCGATAAAGAAGATAAACACAGACACTAATGGGGATGCCCTGGGAAACAAACCAGAACTGTGGACGAAAAGGAGGATTTTGCTATTTGGAGAAACCTTGTATACGTGAAGGAGCATAAGACACACGGCTCATAATAGAAAAAAATGAAATAATTTGGGGCATGTTTCCACTAAAACATAAACTAGTTTATCTACCAGTGAAAGTGCCAGGGTACCATTTTTTTCACATCTCTGAATAATAAAAAAGGCCAGGGATATGGGTGGGGGGTGCTTAATGTAGTGAGAATAATTATTTTAAATATTTTTTCTCAGCTTGTCCACCAAATGTATATCCTATTAATATTTTAGGTTTTTATTAATTTTAAATTCTGATGTAAAGAGAGGTACCCCCAGACAAGAATATACACTCAGGCACAATCTATAAAAAAAGTGGCTTGGGCCGGCCGAGTGGCTCAGTTGGTTAAGAGCTCGCTCAAGAGTTTGAGCTCTGAGCAACAGCGGTTCGAGTCCCAGCCCGAGCTGCACTGTGTTGTACAGCTGAAACTAATTCTAAAAAATATGTATTTCACAAAAAAAAAAAAACTTAAAAAAAAAAAAAAAAAGTGGCTTATTCCCTCTCCCTTTGCTTTCTCTAGCAGGGCCTGGAAACTGGAGGAAATTCAAAGCAAANAAAAAAAAAAAAAAAAAAAAAAAAAAAAAAAAAAAAAAAAAAAAGTGGCTTACCTTATCTGCCCACCCTCATCCGTAAGGTAGTGCCTATAAATGAGTGTAATAATTTTATTCCTCTCAGTCAGGTACATATTCAGAAAAGCACCTGAAGGTGCTCTTTATTATGTACCTCATAAAGAAAAAAGTTCCCTCCATTCCCTCAAGAAAAGATGAAAATAAAATTTCTATACATTAACTGTAAAACTTAATTCTCAGAAACTGGAGGTTACCCAATAAGCCACTGTCAGAAAGTATGGCTTCACATGAAATATTTTAATATCGAAATCATTATATCTGATCAGGATTATCTAAATTTTATAGTAGCTTATTCTGCAGAGAATTCATCCTAGGGGATTCAGCGGAAGCCATGTTGGTCATAACCAGAGAGAACATGGGAATATAACTAAGGATTGTGAGTGTGTGTGTGTGTGTTACTGTAGCTATAATGGGTAAGTGGTAATGCCTGCTTTAAACATTTCCCAGCCAAAATCATCTTGACTATTTTCTGTGGGGCAGAAGAACGTTAAAGGTTAATTTATCACTGTTTTTTGTGTTACAAGAGACCCAATACTGCCTCATAAGAAAAGACGTGTCCATGAGGCCACCTCCAGGCAAAGTGCGATGGTTTTCCACCCCACGATGAGTCTTCATTATATACCTCAAGTATTCCTTATATGGTACTGAACACATGACCAGTTTTACTGTTTCCTAGACATATAGATCTGCCCAGAAATACAAAATTTTTCCTCCCCGGGCCTCCATCAAGGAGTAGAATGTTGATCTTCCAGACCTCATATGTACATGAGAATCCAAACTGAGGGAACTATGATGCTTGGGGGAAAATGTAAAGCCACTCCCTCCCCTATAAATTAAAAATTCTGCTTTGAATCATCATGTCCCACTAGAGAGAATCATATATGGCTTCTATTGGCCTCACACATAATTGATGTCATTGAGTTACTTATGGATGCTCCTAACTCACACCATAGAAGGATGCATACAAAAAAGCAGCTCTATAAAATCCCTAATTGTTGTTCATGTAGCAAGGTTGCAGAAGACATTATCTTGTGCATCACTCAGTGTTCCCCATATCAGGATCCACATAAGAAATGTTAGTTACAAGTCAGTGCAAAAAAAATAATAATAATAATCTATGCTTCCCAAGAAATTATTAGAGCTTATCATTGTTGATACTAAGTTTTAGATAGCTAATTTTGTGTGCTTTATTCTTATTTTTTCCTGTATTAGAATTATAAGTTATTGCTAATATTTTGGGAACTGGAGTATGGCATAAATAATAAAAGGAATGGTTAAAGTGATTGAGTACATATTACAAAAACCCTAGAAATTAAAAGGAACACCTGACACACATTGGCGTGTGTAGCAGAGTCAGGTGAATCATGTGGAGAAGCCTGGACGGAGATGGTGCGTGCCTAGTGGAGCTGCTCAGCAATGTCTGCAGGGCCAGAAGTGTTGCATCTTTCTGCACTGTGGTCATCATACTGTCACTTTTTCATACCTGTGCTTTTTGACTCTCAGCAATAAGACTTCAGCCACTATTAAAAATAATAAATCCATATTCAAAAATAAGAGGCAGAATGAAGGAAGAGTACCAGCCATGCATATGTCAGAAACAAAGTAAAACCAGATGCCCCCAACAGACTTTTCCTCATGCCTTATTGGATATAAAAGAACACATGAACACCTCTTGTTGCAAGGGAGTCTGGGAAAGAGAGTACGTGGCTTTCTGGGACTTGCAGTGGTATCAGTAAATGAAAGGATATTTGTCCATGGCAGACAGATTATCCAAAAAAAAAAAGGGCTCTCCCACAGTTATTAGGAAACTTCAAATGAGGCTTCTAAATACTCATTAAGCTCAGAAAATAATAAAGTACTATACTGAGTATTACAGTATTATAAAATGGCTGAAAAAGTTGGAGTTTTGTCTTCATACCCTGAAGGGCTACTTTTTAAATGTGTTGATTCTGATGGCATTATACAATCATTACCTGAGATTTCAAGGCTCAGAATAAACTTTGTGTGAAGTTCAATCTTATGATAGTGAATATAAACCACACATCAAATCGATTTCTTAATAATGCCAAATTTCTTTAGCCAACTTCTTGTCAGACTTGATAGGTCATCATTATTTTTACATTGTATTATGGGTAAAAAAGAATGAAATGTCAACTCTGCCTATCCCTTTTTTTATACAATGGTCTTGCTTTCTTATTAGTATTATATTAGATTTTGTTTTCTTCACAAACATCTTTCCAATTCACACATTCCTTTTATAAGGGCTTGCTTAGTTTAAATGGGTAATGTAATCCATAAATCTACTCATCTAGATACATGAAAACTATAATATTTGACATTAAGCTTAGTATGTCAGACAGAGTTCAAAAGGTTTTATTTATTTTTTCTTATTTTATCATCACAATAGCCAAATAAGATAGGTACTATTAGTATCTTCATTTTATAGATGAAAATTGAGGCTTACTGAGGGTTTAAAGGTTGCTCAGCTAGTAAACTGCTGGACTTGAATTTAAAATCAGACTGGTTTAATCCCTAAGCTTTCTTTCTTAATCACACTACCAATAAATCAGTTAATTAAGTAATCAATCAAAACTTAACCAAGCACAGACATCAATGAAATGGAATTTTAAGGCACAGTCACCATATAAGAAAAAATAAGAAATCAAGAAAAAAAAATATTATGAATTTATTGAAGATAAACCTCTGAAAATTGAATTCAATTTTCCATTTGTATCTATGGTAGAGTACAACAAAGGTTTATCTCTACAATAATGCTGACATCAGAATGTTCTTAATTACTGTAATTTCTAAAAGAACAAGATATAAATACTTTTATGAAAACTGAAAACCAAAAGGATGCTCTAGTAAACATTCAACCATTAAGGAAATTCAATAAATTTAAAAGCCTTATTCAGTTAATGTAAAGGACTTACTACACATAGGAAACATCATGAGATCTCTATCCCTGTATCTTCCAGAAATGCAGAGGTGACATAAACAACCATGGACTGCCATTAAAGAACAGATAAAGTGGTGAACACAATGAACATTTAATTTTCTGGTGACATCCTCACTAGAATTCATGAATCAGACACCATGTTCACATTGAGTGCCAGAGAATTAGCCTACATTTAATAGACTGTGTTGACGCTCACTGAAGAGACTTTAGTTTATTCCATAATCCAGTTAAAGCAGAGTACTATCTCCCAAAGTCCTCAGCTTCTTCTCCTGACTCTTATTCTGAAAAATTTAAGTTAGAATTTTAAAAATTACTCATTCTTATATTCTGGGTTCAAACAATAGTCAGATTTTGTTTAAACTCTCAGATGAGATAATAAAAAATTAATTAAAATGTTACTATCTAATATAATAAAACTTTCATTCAGTCTATAGTCATGTGTCTTCTGACTCATTGCAAATGGATGTTTTGTAGGTATCAGCCTCCCTTTCAGATCGTATTATGGGGAATATGTTGTTTGGTTCTTGCCAGCCTCCTGGTCTCTTTGAGAAATTAGATATTTTGCCCTGCTTTACTATCAGTGTCTAAAGTGATAAAATTGCTTTCTAATTACTTAGGTAGATTTAAAAACAGAATCTGATACAAATTAGATTCAAACTTACTTGATAAAATAGCAGCAGTGGAGGAGTTCCCAGAAACCTGAACTGATGGCTTAGTACAGCCATTATGGACTGTGATAAATACACCAAGTTTTACCCTCTTTTTCCTAAACCAGCCTGTTTCTTATACTTCAAATCACTTCCCAAAAACGTAAGAAGTCTTACTGAGTTATTTTGTGTTAAATAGGTCTTTTTTTCCAGCAAGATATCATCAATTTTCACAAACAAGTATGTATTTCATTCCTGAGGATTGGGGGATCTATTATTGAAAAAATTATGCTCAGAATCTTATATACAATACTAATTTAGGCATGTTCGAAATTTTTTTTAAAGTTTGTTTGGTTGTTTGTTTGTTTTTTCATCCATCCATCCATCCAACTAACATTTATTAGAAACAAATGTGAAGCTAGGCAGCTTCACCTTCAGTCTCAGTAGTCTCATTTCATATGTAAGAGGACTTGCTTGGCTCAGAAGTACTCAAACAATCAAATAAAGCATCTTTTTGAATATAAATAAAAACATTTTATAGAATTGATTATTCCAATTGAGATATTGATAATGTTCCTGAATTTTTGTGTGTAAGTCTTTTCAGGAAGTTAACTTACTCCATGATTTATTGCCACCCATCTTCTCCACTAAGGTTATTAGTCCACAAACAATAGAACTGGTAAAAAGCATACAGTCTCTGACCTCAAGGAGCTGATAGGCCTGTGGAAAAAACAAATGTACAATCTAATCTAATTTTTAAATCATTTCATGTAATGTGGGAATACAGTGATTTAGGTAAAGCACTCAGACTAGAAGTTTCACAAAAGGCTTCCTGAGTAGGTAATGTTCTAGGTGAGTCTTACATGATGAGTTTTATTTGGCCAGAAAAAAAGTAAAAAAGCATCCAGGTGGAGAACCGCACCAGGACAAGCATGAAGAATAGGCAGGAAACTACAACCAGTTTAGTATGATTGTGTGGAAGGTATGAGGTATACCCGTGGAACCTGAGGAATGGAGTTTATACAAGGAAGTGTTCAGGTCAGACCACTCAAGAATCTCAAAATGTAACATAAATCAAAGGGAGCCAATGAAGAGTTTAAAGGAGAAAATGAAACAATTAGGTTTTGCATTTGTATTTTAGAGTGATTGCTCTGACTGCAATCATTGCTTCACGTTGACTAAGGAATTAAAACAAGACGAAAGATCTCTCAGTCAATATCAGGAGGAAAGAGAGATTATCTGAAGAGCCCTGTCTCCCAGTGGAATCTCTCCATGAAGTGAACCCTTGAATCTGTGGGTTCTCTGTTCACACCTGATTCTGGACTCACATTCCCTCCTTCCTTTCTCCTCTTCACAAGAACCATTTCTTGCCCTATAACTTCATTTCACTTCTGAATCCTCTCCTATTTAAGACCCTGGTCAACTCCTACCAATTTCCTTCTCCTGAGAAGGAGAAAAAGTAAAAAGGAAGCAAATTAGTTAAATTCTTTAAAAAACAGTATTGTAAATTTATAACATTAATCATATGTTTATATATTTTAAATATCCAACAATTCCAAAAAGAAACATACAGCCACAGTATAGTTCTATGTAGTTTCCTTACATTTTATATTTATCCAGTGATATCTACATTTAGGATAAAAAATAATTTTAGTAAATACATATACAACACCAACAATTGACATAAAAAGAACACATAATGAATTGGTTATATTCCAAGAGAAAAATCAGATGATTAATTTCCAAGTGTTTCAAGTAGAACATTAAAAGAGAAAGAAATAATAGAACTGTACATATGGGTGCTCACACACATATATATACAAACCATGCAAAGAATTATTTTTCTATTTTAAGATATGTTGTTGAACTAACTTGGTTACTGGAAAATTCTTTATGAAAAGCACCCTGAAACAGCACTGTGGAGACTTACCTCCCCTTACAAAAAAATTCCACTACTACATAGCTTTCTACTTAGAGCCCACATGTCCTTGACATAGACCATCATGTATTGGGACACATATGCTGTTTTCTACTATTTTTTTTATTAGCCCTCATTCTCACTCTTCAGGGTTTCTATCATAATACAAGAAAATAAAATTTTAAGCCCAGAAGGATTTTTACAGTAATGCAAGTTATTGATCGGTGTAAATTTTTTCAACCAGAGCTTACTATTGCATCCAGATTCCTTACAAGTCCAATATGCCCAGCAGGTTAATATTAGGTAAGGTACAAGCTCATAGAAAACTACCAGTAATTTTTTCCCCCTCAATGTTGCTACATATTTTAAGCTCCTGTGGGACAGTAACAAAAACTTTATTTCTTTGCTTTTATCAGACTTTGAATATACTATGAGTGACCAAGATCGGTCATGGAATACTAATTCAAATCATAATTTTCCTATGTTGGTAACCCTAAAAAACATATTTTTTTAAATTTGCTTTTTAAAAAAATTTTATTGGGGGACAGTGTGTTTTTCCAGGACCCATCAGCTCCAAGTCAAGTAGTTGTTTCAGTCTAGTTGCAGAGGGTGCAACTCAGCGGCCTATGTGGGGATCAAACCAGCAACTCTGGTGCTATGAGCATTGTGCTCTAACCAACTGAGCTAACCAGCCGCCCTTAAAATATTTATTTTAATGACTATATCCATACATGTTGTCCAGTCCAGAAAGGCACCTTAAATATCTACAATCTCACCCCACCCATCAGAAGACAATGGGTAAACTATAAACAGTCATTGTTATTGCCTTCTCTAATTGGACAGCTTATCTTTCCAGTATCTGCCTCCTTGTCTCTGCTTTGTGTCTTCTTCTTCTGGCTCCTGGCCTCAAATCTTTTGGCTTTTAGCTAGATGGTCCTATGTCTAATCTCTAGAAACTGTCCTGTACTTCAGAGGCAACTTTATAAGAAGCATAAACATCAAGGTCCCACATTGGCACAGGCTCCTTCCACGGCCCTGAGTGGGAAACTCACAATATGCCTCTCTCTCTCTCTCTCCCTCTCTCTCCATATATATATATATATATATATATATATATACATATATATATTTATATATATATATGGTATGTATGTAAATATACATTGAAAAAATCAGAATTTTCTTTATCAAAAAGGGCTCCTCATATTTGCATAAGCTTTGGGTCCCACAAAAACCAGACTGCACCTAACTTCATCCCGAACCTGGCTGTTTGGTTCAGGTTCTCCTTGGAGAACCCTTTCTTCTGCATCTGCACCAGCTGGGCTCCGCTCAGAGGCCCACAGGTACGTTCTGGCTTGGCCTAGGCTCTTCTAGATTTCTGGGCACAATGCTCTGCCGGGCTCAGCTCTGGATCCTGCTTATCAGTATAGGAGAATGAGCTCCTGGACTACAAATAAATAGTATGGAACAAATATTGCCCTAAAAGCCTGTATGTGTATAAAATGCAAAATTAAGAAACGCCCCCCCCCAACACAGGATAAAAAAACAATTTCATCTGCAGCCTATTTCTCTGGGACATATCCTAGACACAGGAAAGCTGAAAAAAAAGAAAACTAACTTCTAATGCCAGACACATCTAAATACCTCTGAGTGGCAAGGTTCAGACACAGATCTGGGCCTTTGAAAGTAAGTTTGTTTCCACCTAAATGCTTGGCACCATCAGAAACTACAGCTTTAGTTGATTAAGTTGTGCATTGCATGTGGAGCTGTCCACCTGCAGAATAGAATGGCAGGTAGAAAATTATTCAGGGGAAGGAGTTTAATTGCTGACCTTTAAAATAATGATTCATTACTTTAAAGCACTTTTATTATGTCAGCATGAGTGCTTCAATTGAAACTAATATATTTAAATCAAAAACAGTAGGTCTTATTTAACCTATCTTTAAGCAAAAAGTACATGTTAAAGAATTGGTTGGAATTCTTTCTCTCTCCTTTCCCTTACCCCATTCTCCTTTCCTCCTTTTCCTTCTTTCTTTTCTTTGCTACTTTCTATCTTCCAACCTCTCTTTTTTCTTCTTCTTCTGCCTTCCTTACTTCTTTCCCTCCCTCTGTTAAGCCCTGGTTTTGTTACTTGGTAGTCTCGATTTGTTCATTTGCAAATGAAGTGATATCTGCAGAGTAGACTTGAACCAAAATAGTCAAAGTCCTTTCTACATTTCCTGGAAGCAATTGGCCAAAAGTGTCTTTAGGAATAACCCTTCCAACAAGACAGAGAAGTCAGGCAAATCAGAATTCAATTTTTGATCCAACTCTTATTAGCTGCATGGAGATGCTTTGGTATGGAAACAAGATGCTATTTGTAAAGCACCTGGTAAATTAGTTCATTGCATTCTTCTTCACAATCTAATACTGGGTCCTCCATAATGAACCAAGAACAAAATTACAGCATATATTATTACATGTTCAGCCCAAAGGCAACCCTTTTAGGTCTTACATTTGGCCTGGAATTTGCACAGGAAGAAACAAAAAAAAAATGACTGAGAAAGTTGGCAGCCCTTTAGCTAATATGATAAATCTGTTGTATGACCCACAAAAATCAGGTTCCCACATGCTAACATAGATCTGAACCTAGTGCAGACATATGCAAGCAGGTAGTTTATTCTAGTACCAAAGAAAAAAGAGGCTGGACAGAAGCTATATTTACTAGGACATGTTGGTAATTTTCAAAGCAAAATGTTTGAGACCAGTTTTCATTATATGCTGGGCTATGTAACTTTTTATGGCATACACATTTATAAATAAAATCATGAGAGCCTCTAAATCACTGACTTAGCCTGAAGTGATGCCTCTAGGGTTTGGGATTAGAAAAAAAATAAAAGGAGACAAAGCAGGGATCATAAGGCAATATCCTACAGGAAGCAAATTGATACCTGGGATTACAGTAGCAATTCCTTTCTGCCATTCATGAAGGAACATATTTTAGATAAACAAATAGACAGAACATTTTGGATCTCTGTAAATAGATCTGAAAAGTCAGACAAGAGCCTTTCCCTACATGGGTGCAAATGACATCATTCATAACCTTTTGCACAATTGGTGCATTTGGAAGAGCTATAATTTGCAAATATGATACTAAAGTTGAACTATTCACTCTGTCTCACATTATAGTCCTATTGGCAGAGCATGAGAAAGGCAAGCGATGACTAAATTTTTTTCATGACTGTTTTTATAAATAATAGAATTTCACCTGTAATATTCCATATTAAGGTAAATACATGTCTTTCCAGATCTGAAAACAGTAATTAATGCTGATTTATTCTATATCAGTCTTTTATGATAAACAGTAACTGCTGTTTTTTAGTTTTGGGTTTTTTTTTCTAATAGATATATAGACGAGGAAGTTAAGTTCACACAGAAGAGATGCTAAACCATATTCATTTTCTAGTTTTAGGTCATATGTCCAACAACTATCACTAAGGAGTTTGGAAGAGCTTGGAATGAAAATAAACACATAATGTTAGTCCTTAAGGAATTTAGAAACTATAAGAGAGAGGTGACATTACACCAATATTTATGATGCAAGAAGCAGCCAAAAATGCGCCATTAGAAATGTATAAACACTGGGCCATCAAGTTTCAATAGAAGGCAAAAGTATGCCCAAGATAACTGCAAACAAGCTTTGTGGAAAAATGTTCTTTAAGTTGGGCCTTGAATTATAAACAGGATTTTGAAATGAAAAAAATGTTGATGAGATGTATTCTAAGAACCCGGCTTTAGGTAAACTTTCATTTGTTCCCATTGGATAAAAACTCTGAGAAATAAAATTAAACAAAAGGAGGAAAATCCTTTGACTTTTCCGCTCATCAATTTCACCAATTATTTCTAATCTTGTACAAAGATCAAAGTATACTAGGGATAAGAAATGATATGAGCAAAAAATAAAAATTCACCCACTTGCTACTGGTTACTATATTTGAGGCCTGCTGACTAGAGATGGAAAGATGCAGTAGCATTACTGACATCATCTGGGGAACTCTGTGACATAACCCGGGAACACTGTAGCTTTGGACACATATACCTTCTTCCATTTAGCTGACTGCTTATTTTAAAAGACATCAGAATAAGCAACATCAATAACAAATTACTACGTTGGTTATATTTTCTTTTTTTTAGTACATCTTCCCATTTACCTAACAATGAAAAACATTATATTATTTTGATTTGATTTGAATATACATTCACCTGGATGGGGTGCAGGATATAAATTGGTTGCGCTGCTTTGATAAAATGCATAAATCCCTCTCCCCTTTATTCCTGCCATTCCCTTTCATTATTTATGGTTATGCTCACCAAAGAGAACAAATAAATCCTACAACTACACTACACAAACCCCAGTTGGAAATATTATTTGTTCGAATACACTAATCCCTTCCACAGGGTGAAGGCACTTGAAGCAGCCCCTCATGCCCTGAGTTTCCACTGTGTACTAAGGGTCACTCGTGGACATGTGCATAAACAAATGTTACTACTGGTGAAAAGCAGACACTCAGGACCTAGAGAAAACAGAGGGTAGCAGTGTTTGATACATGAATAACTAAAAACAAGAATTTCCACCTACTTAAAAAAAATAGTTACGAGGTTATTATTGAAGCAACTTTCCCATTAACTCATATTAGTAACTCCGGGTTTTGAAACATTATCTTGGGTCATTGCTGGTATAGTTCACATTCTCAAAGGTAGTGATTTCAATATCAGTGAATGCAAGATATATCTGACTACAATCCTTTGCATAAGCAGTGCAAAAATATTCAGAACCAACAGAAAAAAAATGCATTCATATACGCAATTTGAATAGAATTAGTAAATCAGGACCACGCAAACTAAATTTGGGTATGAAGGAAACACATCCAGAGAGACAAGAAACAGGATGGGCAGGGGTTGCCCGAGCAGGGAGAAAAAGGGAAGATGTGGGAGGACCAAGCAAATAGCCTCTTTATACATTGAGATGGTTCTGAGAATAATAATGCGCTAGTTTTTCTTCTTCTTTTTTAATCCAAGTAGCTATTGAAGATTGTAATGATTTCAGTCTAAAAAGCAATGCTGGAAAGCCTCTTTGGAGATTGCCAACTCCCACTGTGCAGAAACACGGTGTCCCGCGCGCTGGTGTAATGGAGACAAACAAAAGAAACACTTCAAGGAAAAAGGGAGGCAGGGGAGGGAGGGCGCAAAAGCAGGGAGGACGCGGTTCCCAGGAAAACAGCAAGAGTTTTAAAAAGCATGACCAAATGTAAGCAGAACAACCCCTAAGTTTGAAACTGATGTAAATTAAATAAAAAGCTCAACAATTTGAGTATATATTACATAACGATGTTCTCAGTCAGAAACGACAGTAACTTATCATCAACAATAATGCTCTAGACCCACTTGCTGTGATACTACTCACTCCCCTTTAAACTGGCCCAATCCGATTGCACCTTTTCATACATCTGTATGAACTCCCATTGGGAGCAAATGTATCTGAAAGATTATTATTTATGGAAATACGTTGCTCTATTACTTCTGTCTGTTTGCACATAGCTCTCCATTTTCTCCCTTCCTTTGGTAAAATAAATGCTTGAAAAAATCAACATATGTAACTACACAATGAAAATATCCTAATTAAGATGATTCTTCTTAGTTACTTCAGTTCCTATAAAGATTTAAACATGGCTTATTACCTATAGGTTCTGACCATTATAAAAAGGTCAATAATAATTACTGTTTATTTGATTTCAAATGCTCTTAACGTAAAACTTTTGTGAGATGGTGAAAACCAGTATGGCGTGCACTTTCTAGAAAAACCTACTCAGATCAGCATTTTAGAAACCTATATTTAAATTTGTTTATAATCTCAGGTAATTTTAACTGCAGTGTCTATTTTTAAAATGAAATATGAAAGGCTATCTTTGCTTAATGCTGTTATTTTATACCAGGAAGTGATTGATGCTTTTTGGATGTTCATTATATATCTTTGTGTTCTAAACCAACTTATCATTTCTAACTATATTATTCGTCTTTGTATAAGGTTTATCTGTAGGTTTTATTAGAGTATTTTGATATTACTATATTTCATAAACAATGCAGTTAAAATGAGGCATCTATTTCTTATAACCAGCAACTCACCCCCAATATGATCACACTGGATCCTTCTGATAGAAGATCCTCACATCTCTATTTGGAAAGCACATCATTATATCTGAAAATTTTAAAGAAAAACATTTCAGGCAAAAAAAAAAAAGGAGAAAACATGGTAGCCAAAAATACCAACCCAGCAGTACTGCCAAAATTATTTTTAAGGTCACAAAACATTAAGATAATCTATTATTCAAGGTTTCTTGTTTTTTTAAGAGATGTAATATTGATTATGCTAGCCTATTATTATTGTTACAAAGTTTAATTCTAAGATTTACCAATGTATAGAACTTTCATTAATTATTATACAAAATATTTTACCAACAGACACAAAATATCATTGGATAATACTTTCATATAGTCCACTTAAATAATAGTTGTTTAATACAATATTATTACACTTAATACCTGAGTAGCTATTAAATATACCTGGCTACATGACAGAAGAATAACAAAAAACAATACAGGAATTCTGTTCTCCCTGACAGTCACTGTTTAGAATTCTTGGATTTAGAAAAACAAAAAAAACAAAAAACTTTTTTGTTTAATATTATTCAAGAAGCTGCAAAACCTATTCGTTAACTACAGGCAGATCCATTGTTATTTATAACACTCAAATGTTTCATTTTGATATCTCTTTTCCCTTTTATTTAAATTATTTATTATTAGTGCAAGCATACTCTATACTGTATAATGATAGTTATTATTACATAATGGCTAATATTTATGAAACATTTACCATATGCCATGCACTGTTATAAGAGCTTTATGTATATTGACACATTTAATTATAACAACAACCTGAAAGATGTATTTTATTATCCAATTATATAGATGAAAGGTTAAATAAGTTGCCCAAGAGAAAATACATTTTAAGTGGAAGTCAGAATTAAACTTAGGAAGTCTTACGTGTGCATAATACTTCTCGTATTGATAAATCAATGCTTTCTGTGCCTAAACGCATCTACGTTCATTTGAATATCAAATTGCCATATAATTTTATATAGTATTTCCAACCAGTAAAATTTATATGATTTACATACAATTGTAATATACCTTTCAGAAAGAACACTCTGATTATCACATATGTCTGTCCATCCCCCGGAAAACAAAAAATGTAAAGGTAGAATTTAGAAAGAAAAGGAAATGGCAACTCTGATTGACCCAAAGAAGGGAGAAAAAGATGGAGGCCACCCAAGACTCCAAGTAAGAACGATGGATTTCAGCCACTTCCTTTTCCTTTTCTTTTGATGATATTGAAAAAGCTATAGTTTGTGTTATTCTTGATGCATACTTTTTATTTTAAAAAGGGAAGTAAAATAAGTGCTTGTCAATTAACAATGAATAAGGGGCATGGGCCTTTATTTTACTCTTTCCTTGCAAGATCCAGACAATTATTTTTTCTAGAATACAAGTGTTTTAGAAGACACATTAATGCAAATTGTCTCTGTTTTTTAAATACGATGCTTAACAAGACAGCCTGGGTGGGTGGCAACTCATTCCCAACTCTGCAGTGGGTTGCTGGCTAAACAATAAGTAGGTCAGTCTGAAGAAACAACTCTGATAATATTAGAGAACCCTAGATAACGATGGTCTGTGATAGCCTCATCCTGACTTATAAATCTACCTATGAACTTTCACACCGGGACTGTTTCCATTTACTAATACATTCAGATGAGAAGCAGTGGGGTATAAGTAAAGCAACCTGGAACAGTAGCGTACAAAGTTGGAAGAACATAGGTTGTGCTTTTTAGAAATGCACAACCTAGTGAACGCGTGGTGGACAGAGAGAGTGTACTGCAGCTCTGAGGTACTCTGCAAATTGTTAAGGAGGCTAATGCCACCTAATCCAAGAAGGGGCAAGGGCTGATGCAGGGTAATCACGGGAGAGATGACTTGTCTTGCAGTCTTGCAGAAGGTTTTGTTATCAAGCCAACCAACAAGATGAGGGAGAAGGTTATGCGGGGATGAAAACATTTCTTGCCAGAAGGAAAATAAAACAATCCAGTCAATTTCACTTGTGCAGCAATCAGTTCTTGGAAACTACTTACAAACTCCAGCGGAGCAGAAGGTTTCTCATCCATTCCCAGCAAGTTTGTAATCCCACATGGGGCTCTCCTCATTCATTTGCCAAGAGGATGAATATAGGGCAGTAGTGGTAAAATCACCCAGCAATGATTTTAACCCCTCAGCCCTCCTTCATTTAGCACCTTGCTCCAATTTTGCTGCTCCTCTGTTTGGAGTTCTGTTAAGCAGGGTGCTTGTGGCTTTAAAAATGCAAAATGGTTGCCAAAATGAACAGTTTTGCAATGTAGCAAATGTTCAGACTCTGCAATGCTAATTCATGTCCTTTCCTATAGTTAGCTATACAGGTTGCTATGTGCAATGAATTAAACATTAATGAACATTATTTGATGATGCTATTAGGGAATATATTGAGAAAATAGATGTTTGAGTACAGGTGCTGCCATTCTAAGGAGGTGGCTTTCCCTCTCCCCAAGATTTGAAAAGCCACAAAAATGAAAGCATTTGGAAAACACTACTATTGAAAAGCTTAGCATGAGTAATTTTCTGTTTCTTAAGCTGGCTACCAGTTACATGGATGGGTGCAGTCTGAAAAAAAATTAACCGGTTTTATACTTATGGTGGTATAATTTCATAGATTTATATTATATATTAAAAAAAACTTTAAGAAACTTTAGCATTCACAATGAAATGTTTAATGAATTCAAAATGCAGAAATATAAACATATTGTTTTAGCTCCAAATCGAAAATGAAGATGCCAGACAAACAGGAGAAAAACTGTTCCCCACATAGAAATGGACTGTTTATCTCTTTGAAGAAATTTGATCAAATGGAGTAGGTTTTCTGGCGATGTGGTATTCAGGGGAAATTCCCCCCAAAATATATATTTACGCATAAAGTATGAAATGCTATTTATAAAAATTATACTTGAGCTCAATTCACTGCTGCTTTTGTTTCCACCTTTATGTTTCTTTCTGTATAAGAGGATTGAGCGGCCCTAGGGGTGACAGATAGCTTATGTGGCATTTAACAACAGAGAAGGAGGCTCCATCAGCCGCCAGTGGCAAGGAGCTGACTGGCTTCATGGAATACTCTAGGTGGAAAAATTACCTTGATGCTTTCTACTGGTGCTGATTTTTCCTTCTGCTGACACTTCTGATGCTCTGAAAGTTGCTTTGCTCACATCCTCTGCTACTGGTGTCAAAGCACACTCTCAATCTTCACATGCCAAAAGAGGAGGAAAACCTTATTTCAATGCCCAAAAGACTTAGCTCCTGTCAAAGATATTCATTTAACACTCACAGTTGGTCTATGGCAACTTGAAGACGTTGTCTTAAAAGTAGGGCTGGAAGGGGGTGGGGTAGAGAAGAAAAGGGACTGGCTTTCTAGGGAAATCTTGCGCTTTCCATATCCTGAAGGCATGCAATAAGAAGAGGCTGTACATTCATAAATGAAGAGGGCAATTTCAGCGGTTATTTACAAGCTCTACGCTTCTTCAGGAGAAGGGGGCGGGTTTAGTCAGCATAAAGAAAATCATTAGAATTGGCTAAGAAAGGGGATATTTTAAAAACAGTAAAAGGTTTATTATTTGCAAAGCTTCCTCCTATAAAACTAACTGCCACTCAATCTTATTTCTTGTTTAGTTTTGGCCAGTTACAGCTAATAAATTTCATAATGATAATAAGAATAACAACAATAATAATAATCACCAGCATTAATTTCACTCTTTGAATTTTCTTAATGTTTCAAGCACTCTAAATACCATACCAAAAACACGGTCATTTATAAATATGTGTAGCACTTAATCCTAATCTACATGAAAGAACTGCATGTAACTCCAAGACGTTTATAAAAAGGTAATCAAATATTTTAGTAGAGATTTGCTATCTGGCCAAATGGAAGACAGATGACAAGCCCTTCTCCTATTTACTCTGACAAGATACACATTCATATTATATGTTCACTTAAGACCGTTTATTCATCTTCCACCGCTAACCCACCCAAGTATTCCTCTCCTGGGGTTTTACTTGTACAGTCCTGAAATCCATCCTAGCACATAGCAGAGTACACAAACTTCGTTCATGGAGTCTTCTTTTTTTTTTTTCCTTCGGCTATTTTTAAAAACTGTATTTTACACAATAAATCCTAATTCAGCCAATACTAGTTCATTCAAACGGCATCTGAATTTTAAAATTGGCTCCTTTTCAGACAATTAGTTGGAGTGCCAATTTCCCAGTCAAATAAAACCATTTCCCCATTAACATTTTTGGTTATATAATCTGCTATACAAATATAATACTATTAAAACTCAGTGTGCAAATTAAGTCCCTAGAATATCTCAGTTGCTAATTTGGTCAGATAATTCCAAGCATACATTTTGCTGTCATTTAAATTGGAGATTTTTCTGCTGGCTGATTGCTTTCCAAGGGTGAGAATGTGGCTGAAGGGCCCAGTGCATGTCTCAGATTTTCCACACTTTGTACACATGGAAACTGTCTTTGGGCTGGGACTCTCTCCTCTGTCTGTAGAGCATATTGTACTTGCAGCCCTGCCTTTCCTCCTCTTAGGCTGCCAGACACACTTGCCCAAAATGAGTCACTCAGTCTTTGATTTTTTGCATGGAAGTTTGGCCTGTCTGATGTTGTTTGCACAGCCATGCCACATTGTTAGAAGTTGTGATTCAATGTGTTCTTGGAGCTTTTCTTTTGCCAGCCCTGCCTACTGGAGGTGTCCCCATTTCAGCTCCCTGGTGAGCAGCTGACTCAGGGTCGTAAAGTGAACCACCCCATGGTTGCCCAGTCCCCATGCTTGCTGCTGTGTCGATCTTCACTTCACAGTTACCAGCCCAGCTGGGGGCACACTTTTCACAAGCTTGCTTTCCCATTTATGTCACATATGTCTTGCAGGTGATGCGGGAAGCTGCCTGCGACATCTGTGACAGATCCAGACCTCCCAACCATATGGGAGATTGGGCAGTACCAAAAATTTGATTGGATCCAGAGTTTGGTGCCACATTTACTGCCAACCGAAAAGCACACGGGCCGTCTTGAGTTGGTTTCTATTTCTTTGTTTCCCAGAGATATAATTCAGAGTAGTTGGATTTTCAACATCAGTAAAACATGCTACTATCATCTACAGACTACTGGTTAGTGGTTATACTACTTTTCAGCTCCATTCTTGGACAAATTACTCTAACCTCTTTAAGTATCGATTTCCCTATTTGTAAAACTATGATAATCATTTCTGATTTATAATAATTGATAATATATTAATATAAGAGAAAAATTAAGAAAGATAATACATGTAAATTGCTTAATATAAACAAATGCTCAATAAATGTTAACTATGAGAGTACATATGACAAAACTAGGTTCTTCAGGCATTAGTGTAGCCTAGGTAGTATGCAAATGTGTATGTTAATTTACTCAACTAGCTCGCTTTATACCTTTGTTTCCTATAATTTTCATTAATTCTGTCTTGAAAAATATAAGAATGCAAGTCTCCAGTACTTGCTTCAGTCCCTGGACCAAGTAATACATTCCAGTTCAGTTCATACTTCTTCCCAAATAGCATTAACACTAACGCTCTATCCTCTCTGTGAAGAAAGGCAGGAGTCCACTCGTGAACGTCCCAATTCACCAAGAGTTCTTGAAGCCGTTTGGGCTTCTGCCCATTACTGATTTTTCCATTGTGCGTCTGCCCTTCTGTTACTCAGTTCTTCAATTTGGAGTCTAAGATTGGTTATTTAGACCCTCATTCAGTTCCACAAGTTTGACCTTTGAATCTAATTAATTAAACCATCATCTCTAGTTTTGCTTCTCAGGCTGACTTGTCACACTGATACCATCTAACTCACAATATCCCCAAATAGGAGAAATGAAAGGGACCTTACAGGCACCTTGTCTTCCATGGAGGGAATCCTTTTCTGCCTGTCGATAGTCTGCTGACAGAGGTTTCGTGAAGGAGATCTTACATATTTAGTTGCAAATCCTTTTCAATGTTAATAAATCATTGCCTTTCACACCATCAAAAATGTGCCTGCTTGGTAGTCTATTATATATACATACAATTATTATAAGCAGACTACATTCTTGCATACCTGATCTTCAAAATGTGGAAAACTATAATACCATCATCAAATTTTATTTTTTCCAGTATAAGCACCTTCAGTTCTATCAGTCTTCATCATAATTTCTATCCCTCTTCCCATCTGAGTGGCTCTCTCCATTTAGTCTTTAAACATATATGTGCTACACTTTATTTTGTAGAAAAAAACATTTTCTTTGAAAAAGCACAGTAAAGCAACAAAGAACTGAGTGATTTGGGTTTTTCTTTTTCCTTCTTTTTTTGTCATAACAATACATTTTCCCAAAGGTAGTGGGCTTCTTCCTCTTCTTGCCCTAAATTTTACTCTCTGGGGCCCTTTTTTCCTTATTCCTTTTTTGAGACAATTAAGACTTGGCACACTAGCTGTAGCATTGCCATCACAAATGTGTTCGCTCACTTGACCTCATCTTTGGTTACAGACTTCTTATTCTGCATCTTGTGTATATATGCTTTCTCCGTGTGCCGTAACGCATGGAGTTATGCACAGGTCCCATGCCTCTGCTTTTCTCACTATATTTTAAATTAGAAATTCAAATTTCTTTTTTTTATTATTCGTTTCAGGTGTACAAAACAATGCAATAGTTATCCTTTTCACCACTAACAAAGTGACAACCCCCCTCCCCCCACCCACTGTTCCACCGACCTCCCGATATCATACGTATCTATTACAATTCCATTGACTCCATTCCCACACTATATAAAATTCCTTTTTTTAACCTCCATCATTATTAACTGTTCATCTTTAGAGTCCCTGTACATGGAATTATATCTATTTGTGTCTGGATTCTTTGAACACTACTGACTGTAATTACAAGGTGATCATATTTGGCTATGCACTCATGTGACAATTTAAAATTCTAATATAAAAATGTGATTTTCTCTCAAGGTTGATATGACTTATATTTTACGTACAAGTTCTTCTGCAAGAACTTATCACACTGCTTTCTCACCCACATGAGAGACTATGAGAGTGAAACCACATGAATATATTTCAGATTACTGGTGTATAACTACACTACTTGTTTTCATCATTGACTCTGTCATTAGATCAGTCCTATTATTGAAAATAGGACAGTTTAAGGCACATCTTCCTTTTGGTAGGCTGTGGAATCCACACACACATATACGAACATACTTTCTCAACATTAAATGTTACAAATTAGATGTTTCTTATGAACAAGAATTACTTATCCATTTAATCAAAAGTCTAATCCAATCAATTTCAGTGATACCAATAACGTTATTACTTTATTTTAGCATTTCATATAAAATATGTGAATATGCATATGCATGATTTGTATATGTATATATATATTTGTGATTGTATAAGTGAACATATATACTTATATGTATTTATAAGCATATATATGTACTTATATTTATACTTACATGTATTTATAAGTATATATGTAAGTACTTATATATATGCTTGTAAATATATATATATGTATATATATATATATATGATATATATATGATATATTGTAAAAATATTTATTATTCTGTATCCTGATCCTTTCTTCTGTTGGTTCTTCTTTGGAACTATTGGGCACTTTCTTGACATAGTTTCATATTTTTTACTAGGCCATACATTTGTTCATGCTTGCTCCCATGACTCCAGTATTATGTATATGTTATACTTATTAAACTGAGTAGTATCCAGTTTTTAAAATATTGACTGGAATTATTTACCTTAAATTCTTTTTAATCAGATCAGTGAGTTTATTACAAAATATACTCTTTCTGATATTTTAAGAACTCCATCACCAATCAGGTGGCAATTGATCTGAAATTGTCAGCCATGGGCCACAAAAGTAATATTACAGATTTTTTTCCTTGATCTTATTAAGTACATTCTCCTTACTTATCCAAAATAATGCCCTCACACTGCAAGAAGACATGAAAACATCTGTGCACTCAAAGCTCTCAGTTTCCTTCCCAGAAAGACATATTCAATGATCCTTTTACCACACTTATTCAATGATTTAACAAATGTTTCACTGTGTGCCATCTCTGTAAACAGCCATTCTCCGAGATAGATGTGCAAGTGAATCTGCCATAAGGGGACAGACTTAGTCACCTGGTCAACTGGCTGTAATTGGCATGTTGTGCATAATTCATGGTTGCAGTGGGGACAGGACTTCAGGTCCGAAGCCAAATCCTACTTCGGATGGTCTGATTCATTCAGTGCCTGCAACTGACCTCTGATTTAAGTCACCCCACAGAATTTTCTCAGTAGTATGCTGAGACAATTGTGATACATGATCAGAACGTTTTATTTCAACTTTCTACCCATGCACAGAAAGACTGAGAGTTGGATTCTTAAAGAACGAGATGGGTCCTTCCTCTGACAAGGTAGATGCAATGGCTGTCCTGTACTTCTGTGTGGAGAACTTGAGAGTCAGGAAAGCAACACTTCCTACTAGGAGACTGCTATCTATGTCCTGCTTCCAGGCATTCTCCACATCTATGTTTTCATAGTTTTGTCATTAAAGAAAACATGCATCATCTAATTTTGTTGGCATCTTGTCAATGACCTTCATCACTGTGACAACCACAGACATACTTGCAGAAATCAGCATACCTCTAACTTAGCCACATCAAGTAAACATTCCATCGATAGAGCTCGACCTCTGGGCAGCTTTGATAGAACTTTGACAGGACTCCTGGTGCCCCTAAATGTATCTACTCTGGAACAATTTTATCTTTTTATAGTTCATAGTTCTGATTTTTCCTCTGTTGTCTGCTTCCACACACGTGAGAGACAATGACAATAATCACAGAAATTAAATCTTCATGATAGATGGCTACTTCCAAAATGACCTAATTGCTACTAGCAATGGTATTCTCAGCTCGGGTCCTAAGATCTTAGACATCAGCTATGTCCTTGTGGGTAATTTTTAAATACCTTAATTCTCAAAGAAATGTCCACTATATCAAGGAGAACACCATTATAAAGTACTTTTGGATCATTAAAAACAGCACAGAGTCAGGGCAAAAGTGATTTCTAAAAAGAAACACCAGAGAACTGCACAGAACATAAATCAATGATTATTTACACACATTAAACTCAGCATAATCAACATTCCAAATCTATTGTGTTTAAACTATTATAGCTGTGTTCCATAAGATTTCCTTGTCTCCACTATGTATGCAGTTTTCCTTCATGGAATAATCCCATTCATGCATAATAACCTTTAATAGTTTTATATTCTCATGAAATTCAAATTTAAAAGTTGGCATCCCTAGCCCTGTACCAGCACTGATTTCTAACATACCTCAAACTTACTTTCCACTGCTGACTTTTTGTGCTCTTTCTTCAAGAACTATCCAAAGCATCACTTCTTCTATGATGTTATCTACACTTACCATTATCTGTACCTTTCTACCATTCCTAAAACTTGTCAAAATACATTCTTCCACTTACTTTTATAACTAAATTTTTTTTTTAAGATTTTTATTGGGGAATTGGAGGATGGGAACAGCGCTGGGGAATTGGGGCAAGGGGAACAGACAAGTTGCCATCATCTTGTTCTTCAGTCTAGTTGTGGAGGACATTGCTTCACTGGCCCAAGTGGCACCATCATTACGCTTTTCCCGGGAGAGGCAAATCAGTCGCCGGCTTCTGGACGGCTGCTCACTGTGGCTGCTGGCCACTCACACTGGCTGCTGGCTACACACGGTAGCCCATGGCAACCCACTGCCACAGGGGCTGCAGCCTACGCCGTCGCCGGCGACTCACAGCAGCCCAGCTCCAGGTTGAGCTGTTGTTCAGCATCTTAGCTGTGGAGGGCAGTGTCACTGGCCCTCATATGTGGGATCTGAACCGGGGCACTCTGGCGTCCCAAGCCAGCTCTTAACCATCGCGCCACTCGGCCGGCCTTATAACTAAAATTTTTATAGAAGTAAAATACCTGTCTTAGCTCAGGCTGGCATAGGAGAATACCATAAGCTGGGGGACTTAAATGAAATAAATTTATTTTCTCATAGTCCGGAGGCTGGAATTCTAAAATAGGTGCCAGTATGATGCGGCTCTGAAGAAGGCCGTCTTCCTGGCTTTCAGATAATCACCTCACTGTATCCTCACATGGCACAGACAGACAGACAGACAGGAAACTCTCTGGTGCCTCTTCTCATGGGGATACTAAATTCCATCCTGAGGGCCCCACTCTCATGACCTCAGTTAAACCTAATTATCCTCCATCCCTAAATGCAATCACATTGGGGGTTAGGGCTTCAACATATGAATTTGGGGCAGAGACAATTCAGCCCATAGAAAATAGACATTCAGTGAAGTGCACAAATCATAAGAATACATTTTGATTAATGATTCCAAAGTGAATATACCCACATATCCACTCCACAGATCAAGAAATAAAAATTGCCAGAGGCCTGAAGTCACCCCTATGCTACTTCATCGTCATTACTCTCAGCAAATGAACCTATTATTCTGACTTCCATCATCATAGATAGTCCCCCTGCTCTTAAACTTCATACAGATGGAATCACTTGTACACTATGTGCCTGGCTTCTTTTGTTCAATATTATGTGTGTGACGTTCATCCACATTTTCACATGGAGCAGTACTTTGCTAGTTTTTATTGTTGTACAAAACGTTATTGTTTGAATACATCACAATTTATTTATCTATTTTGTTGAAGACAGACATTTGTGTTATTTCCAGTTAAAAGCTATTACAAATAATGTCTTTTCTGACCATTCTTTTACATGTCTTTGGCATATATACATAAGTGGAGTTGCTGGATCTAGCATAGAATATGTTGAAGCTTAGTACACAAATCAATATTCACAATATAAGGTTTGTCAATGCCTTTGTTAGGTTAAGAAAGTGCTTTTCTGTTCCTAGATTGCTAAGAGTTTTTATCATGAGTTAGTGTGGAATTTTATCAAATGCTTTTGTTCATCTTTTGAAATGATCGTACGATTTTTTTTGCTTTATTTGGTTAATGAAGTAAAATATATTGATTAGTTTTTCTGCATACTGAATGAATTTAAGATTTGAAATAAATCTAACTTTTTTGTGTGTATTAAAACTTTCATGTGCTGCTGAACTTTATATGCTGACATTGAGTTTAAGATTTTCTTCTCTATGTGCATAAAAGATTGGTTTGTAATTTTTCTTTCTTGTAAAGTCCTTGTCAGGTTTGAGTATAAAGTTTATGCTAGTCTCCTAAAATACATATTTATGAGATGGAAAGTATTCCATCTTTTTTTCCCCTGGAAAAGTTTGTGTAAGATTGTTTTTATGTCTTCCTTTAAGGTTAAAGTTACCTAGGCCTGGAGTTTTTTGCAGGAGGTTTTTAAATTACATGTTCAATTTCTTTAATAGACATGTTACTATACATAATTATATTACTCTTTATGTCTTGCTTGACAATTTGTAGTTTTCTAGGAATTTGAATTTCTTAAATATTTTCTAAAATAATGTCATACTGTTCATATAATTTTGATTGATAATTGTTTATATTATGTGCCCTTTTTTATTCCTGGTATTGGTACATTGTACCTTCTTTCTTTTTTTTCCTTGATCAATTTTGGGAAGTTATCAGTCTTATTCTTTTGAAGGGACCAACTCCTGGCCATGTTGATTTCTTCAATTGTTCATTTATTTTTTACATTATTAATTTATGTTCATATTGTCATTATTTCTTTATTGGTACTTTCTTTGGGTTTAGTTCTTATTATTTTTCTAGCTTCTTGAGATGGATACTAAGATCATTCATATTCAGTCTTTTATTTTCATGATTATTCCATTCACAATATTTCCTTCATGTTTCCTCTAACTCATGGGTAGTTTAGAGGTATAGTGCTTAGTTTCCAAACATTTGGGCATTTTCTAGTTATATCTTTTGTTAATGAATTCAACCTTGATTCCACCATAGTCAGAGAACATACTCTTGAGTTCAGTTCCTTGAAATGTATTAAGACCTATTTGATAGATATATGTATATTTTGCTGTTTGGGATTCAGTGTTCTAAATAGGTCAGTTAGATGAAATTTGTTCATTGTGGTTTTCATAACTTCTGTTGTTATATTAACTTCTTGTCTCCTTATGTTATCAGTTAGAGAAGTGTATTTAATCTCCAGATAAGAGTTTGGAATATTCTATTTTGCTTTGTAATCCTTTCAGTTTTTGCTTTCTCTATATTGATACTATATAATCATTTGTATATAAATTTAGAAATGTTTTGTTTTCATTATGAAATCTTCATCTTTAGAAACAATTTTTGCTTTAATTTCCAGTCTTTTTATTGGAATAGTTACAACAGGTTTTAAACATGCGCCTTCTGCTTTTTTTTATTTTATTTTTTTATGGAGTATCTTTTAAGATCTGCATATTAGCACATATTTACATTTTAGCCTATCTGACATTTGTCTTTTAATTAAGTCTGTTTATATTAAATAAAACTACTGATATATTTGAATACAAATCTACCGTCTTACTATTCCCATTGTATTTATCCAATTTTTATTGTTATTTTTCTCCTTCCTTGTTCTATTTTGAAATAAGGGTGGTTTTTTGTTGTTGTTGTTGTTGTTGTTGTTGTTGTTGTTGTTGTTTTTATCATTATTCCATTTCGCCACTTGGCCGGCCCAAGAATCACTTTAGAAGAATGAAACCTTGTCATTTGCAATAACATAGATGAACCTACAGGGTATTATGCTTAGTGAAATAAGTCGGGCAGACAAAGATAAATACCATATGATTTTACTTACATATGGAATCTATAAAACAAATGAACAAACAAAATAGAAATAAACTCATAGATACAGAGAACAAACATAGTTGCCAGAGGAGAAGGTGGTGGGGGAATGGGTGAAAAAAGTGAAGAGGATTAGGAAGTACAAATTCCCAGTTATAAAATAAATAAATCATGGAAATGGAATGCACAGCATAAAAAAATATAGTCAATAAAATTGTAATAACTATGGACAGTGACATATGGACTAGACATCATGCTGATCACTTCAGAAGGTATATAATGTCGAATTAATATATTGTACACCTGAAACTAATATTGTATGTCAAATAAAATTTTTAAAATAAATAAAAATTTAAATGTGTATTTCATAATAAAAAATAATTTAATAAAAAAAGAAATGTGAATTTGTCCTGTGAAGAAAAGAGGGTAAACTACAACTGAAAATGAGCTAATCTGTGAAAGATTAAAATAATTAACATTTTAAAAAATATATATATATATATATATGTGTGTGTGTGTGTGTATATATATATATATATATATATATATTTCCTTTAATATTTCTTTTAATGTAGGTCTGCTGGTGACAAATTATCCCAGTTCCTGTTTATTTGAAAATGCCTTCTTTGTCTTTATCATGGTATGTAGTAATATTATTGTGATGTGACTAGATACTGATTTTTTTTCTTTATTTATCCTGTTTGTGTTTTTTAAAGCTTTTTCCTCTGTGACTTTATATCTTTTAACAGTTTTGAAAAATTCTTGGCACAATGTTTTCAAATATTGCTTTTCCCAATCTGCGCTCTCTTTCTGCAGCTCCAATTCCACATGATACGCCTTTTATTATTTTCTCCATAAGTATCTAATACTCTTTTCTGAATTGTCTCTACATCCTTGAGCATGGAAATTTTTGAAAGAAGCAATGTTTGATTTCTATTTTTGTCTGTTTTCTAGTTCAATGATTTATCTTTTCTTTATGATTTATCCATTTATTTGTTTAGACTTAACTTTTTCTTGTTTCATAAGGTGAAAGTTTAATTAAGACTTCCTTTCCTCACTTAAACATTTAAAGCTATAGATGTCCTTCTATGTGCTGCTCGAGCCTGCATATTCTGTTATGCTGTGTTTTCAATTCTACTCAGTTAAAATAAATAGTAATAATTTTTAACTTCCCTTGTGATTACTTTTGGAACTATGGTTTATTTGTAAGTGTGTGTTTAGTTTGTAAATATTTGGAGAGTTCTCAGGTATGTTTCTGTTATTGATTTTCACTTAAATATATTGTGGGTAGAGACCACACTGTTTTCTACCACAGTGAAGCTTGCTCTATGGTCTGGGATATGAATTCTGCTGTTGTTGAGTGGAGTGTTCTATAGACATCAATTATAACAAGTTATTTGACTTCCTTTTCAAATTTTCTATATACATAAATTTTTCCATTTTTCTACCAGTTAATCATGGATCTGTATATTTCTCCTTTTAATTCTGTCAACTTTTCTTCATGTATTTTGAAGTTCTATTATTGGTTGCACACATTGTTAAAACGGTTATGTTTTATGGAGTCAACTGTTGATAATTATGAACTATCCTTCTTTATTCCTCATAATTTATATTGTCTGTTTTCATTTCATTTTTTATTTTTACATAGTTCTGCTTTTTTATAGTTTTCTTATAGACAATTTATGGATGGGTCTGGGTTTTATATTTGGTCTGAAACATCACTGTCTTTTAATTGAGTTGTTCAGCCATTTACATTTAATATGATAGTCCATACAGTTGGGCTTAATGTAGCACCTTGTTTTACATCTTCTATTTGTTCCACATGGTTTTATTCCTTTATTCCTTTCTTTCCTTTGTGTGCTATCTCTCTTTAAGTGGCTGCTTAAGGGTTGAAAGTATGCAGCCTTCAGAGTGCTCCTTTCAATAATATGATACATCTTCTTGAAAATATAAGACTCTCACAAGAGTATACTTCCCTTTCTTTTTTCCTTTCATTTGTCTATTATTGTCATGTATTATTTACATATGTTATAAAACCTACATTACAGTATAATTAATTTTTTTCCTTTGAAAACTCAGTTATCTTTCAAAATATTTTAAATGAGAAAAGTCCTTTTCATTTTCTATGTATATACTGTTCCCAATGCTCTTCATTGCTTTGTATATTAAAGTTTCCATGTGTTTATCATTTTATTTCTGAGTGAACTTCCTTTTATACATCTTATAGTGCAGGCTTGCTGATGATGAATTCGCTCTGCTTCCATTTGTCTGAAAAAAATTAATTTATTTCACTTTTAAAAGATGCTTTCACTAGGTATAAATTTACTAGTTAACAGTGCATATTTTTTCTTGTAGTATTTTAAAAGATATCATTCTACTCACTGTCTTTTGGTTCTTATATTTCTGATGAGATATTATTATAATTTTTATTTTTGCCTCTCTGTATTTTTTCCTCTGGTTGCTTTATCATCTGTTTTTAGCAACTTGATTATAATGTTCTTTGTGTGATTTTTATCAGGTTTACCCTGCTGGCGCTTGTCACATTTTTAAATATGAGAGTTTATGCCCCTTTAAATCAAATATGGAATATTTTCAGAGGTTATTTTCTAAAATATTTTCTGTCCCTCCTTCTGTCTAGAAATCCAATTGCACTTAATTTAGACGGTTTAATAATGACTCACAAGTACTGAGTTCTAAATATACATTTTGTTTTATCTTCTCTGTGTGCTTTATTTTGGCTATTTTCTATGGTTATATCATCAAATTTACTGAACTTTTCCCCGCACACTGTCTAATCTCCTGTTAATCCCATCCCTGGAAAATTCTGTTTTAGATTTTTGTTTCTAGTCTTTCTGTTTGGTTCTCTTCATATTGTCCATATTTCCTGTTTCTACTTATGTCTAGCAAAATTGTATTAGATGTCATATATCATGAGCTTTATATTGTTGAATTCTGGATTTTGTTTTATGCCCTTTAACTATTTTGGATTTTGTTCTAGGAAGCAGTTATTTGTGACCCAATTTGATCATTTTGAAGCTTTATTTATTTGTTTGTTTTTTAGAATGGGTCTAGCTTCACTGTGATTTCAATACCATAATTTCAATAATGTTACTCTGTGCTGACTGGTGGAAACTTAAATGATTATTGTCTTCTATGAGCTCTGGAAATGCTTTAGCTTAAAGTTCCCCAGGAAAGTTTCTTTCCTTGGAATTTGGTTTTATCTAGACTTGTGTAGTTTACTTTATGCATGCAAAGATTTTTTTTGGACCACACCTATTCTGAAGTTCTTTCTTGCATAGCTCTGAAATGTCTCATGTTCTTGCAAATTCTAGCAAGCTCAGCATCCACATTTTCTCATCTCTGTCCCTTCACTCTAAGACACTGCTGGATTCTGTTTTGTTTCCCCATCGTTTGTTATGGATAAGAATTGCCTTCATGCAGAAAGCAAGAGTGAATGTGGGGCTTAGCTCATTTGTTTTCATTCTCTTACCAGTCACAGTTCTAGATCTATTTTCAAATATCTAGAAATAGTTGTTTCATTTTTTTCCTGTTTTCCAGTTGTTTCAGGTAAGATGGTAAATTCAGATCATACCACTTTATCATGGCTGAAACTGAAATCCTGCAATCTTAATATTTTTTACTGACCTATCTTCTAGTTCATTAGTCTTCTTTCAGTTATGTTTATAAACTGTTAAAACCATCATTGAGTCATTAACTTCAGTGATTTTATTTTATAGTCATATAATTTTCATGTGATTCCTATATATTTTGTGTGAAGTACTCCATAAAATTTTTATTTTCTTAAGGGTATTAATCACAGATATTTTTAAGTTGTATGTATATTCTAAATTTCAGTATTTCATTATTTGTAGGCCTCTTTCTTTTCTTAGTTTGTTTCTGGGATTTTGTTCATTTTCTCTCTCTCCTAGGATGTACTTTCCAATTGAATTCCAGAAATAGAGCACAAAAATGTCAGTGCTCTGGACAATGCTATACTATTTCCTCCAAGTAGGCTCTTTGAGTAGGATAGATCGTCTTCTTCTTAGTAGGAAGGAGCTGAGATTATTTGAGACTGGGTTTCAAAATTTCTGACATCTAGTTTATTTCTGACTTGCCCTTATTCCTAGAACATAGGCTTTCTGAGTTCTCACCTTTAAATCAAGATTACTTTCAGGGCCCTTTTTACTTGGTAGGACTTATTCTCTTATTTTTTTCTACCCAGCAATGTGAAATGGCCCAAAAAATGCTTATTCTTCCTGACTTCATGGAATTTCATCCCATAAAGTTCAGGAATCTGCAAATCCCTCAAGGGGAACAGTGTCACAGAATGTCACTTTCACTTCAATATGTTTTCTTTTTCTTAACACCTTAGCCCTTCAAAACATGCCTACTTTGGTTTCTCTACAATGCCTTTCATAGGCTACTTTTGTATCTCCTCCAGCTTTTATATTGTCCTCCATTCAAGGATTGTTCAGATAACAAGATACTCGATCATAGTGCAAAAAAAATCACCGATAAAATAGTATAGCTTTTTGGGCTATAAGATAATGATTTACATAGTTGTCTTATATCCATTACTAGATTATAAATTTGTGATAGGCAAGGATTCTGACTCATCATCTTTGGTTGTTCAGGAACTGACATAGCATCAGCGACTCAATAATTATTAAGATTTTCAGTTATACCACTTATTGCTCTCAAAAACAAAACAACAAAAACAAATGCCTGCACACTTCCCTTCTGAGCTACTTGCTCCCACCTGCATGCCTCTCTGCCTACCACTTTCCTGATTGCTAGCTAGTATCATTCTTCCATTCTATCCCCTGATCTCCTTAAAACATTGTTTTAAATTACTTCAGGATTTTTTCTTTGCTGACTCTAACCAGGTGTGATCAGAGCGTAATCTATTACCCCTCAAACATATTCTCATTGTCCTATGCCACACTGGATGATGCTTTAGTGAAAAGTCACTATTCTCCTTTCCTCATATAGACTGTGAGTCCCTTGACAGCAGAAGCTTTCCCTTTTGCTCAGCATATATCCCTGAGTAAGTGAGTTCATCACCATGTACAACAGTGGCAGTTTAACACGTGGACTTGAGCATCTGCTAATCTCGGAAAGGGGGCTCAATGATATTTGAGTTGAATGGGCATAAGAAGCCATAACCATAACAGAATTAATAAAATTTCTCCAATAATGTTAGCAAAATGGAGACTTTTCATTAACTTAATGTCTCACAAATGCTTGCATACACCTAGAATCTGTTCTCTAGTTGAAACCCCTAGAATCTGTTCTCTAGTTGAAAGATACCTACTTTTTAATAAAACTCGATAAGAAGTGCTGAGGTAAAGCAGTAGCCATAAATGTTGATCTTTATGTTTAAGTATTTCTATGCATTGAAATTAACAGTAAACAAGACTTTAATCGGCAGTTGCACTTAACAGAAATATAAATAGACACGCAGAGGGTAAAATGTCAGTATTACTCTTTACCCACATGCAAATACTGATTGAAGCATTTCCTACCCCTTTACTTCACATTTAGAATTGCATTGGATCTACACCAATGTTACCTTTACATATCAGAACGAAGACATATGGAATATTTAAAAATTATATCAGTCTTTGAAGATTAGCAAACATGCCCTTCTGAGTATGACTGTTACCTAATTCAGCATTGTTTGCCTGTTATAATTTTTTTAAATAATAAAAAATAAAAGATGAAAACACCTGCACAAAAGAATGCTCAATTCAACTATTAGACAAAAAAGAAAAATACGTAAACATGGCACAGTAGGAGAATAAAGCTTCTGGGGAAAGAAAGCAAAGCTGTGTGACAGATGGAAAGGTCTCAATGGATGAATGGTACTACTACAAATAAGTAGCAGGCAGCCAGAGGGAATCAAATAATGATTATGGAAGAAAAATGAGGGTTAAAAAAGATGAAAAGGATGTTTTGACTCAAGCTAAGGATTCTATATTAATAAAATTTCCTATTTTTAAAATATATTTAATTACACATCCACAAAAAGTAGAAAATAATTCATGTCAAATAGGGTAGACAGCTGACAAGTGAACCAGTACAGACAATATAAAAAGCTCAACATGTCCTTGGAGAGGAAGGAATGCATTCCACAATTTGTACTGGCATGCCCCCAAACCTGAACAGATTACTTTCTGACGATCAATATCTGTAACCACCAGAGGCCTGTTAGAGAGTTTTTTTAAAACTCAGCTTCAAAGAGACCTGGTCCCTAGCTTACATTTTATTTTTGCCAGTGGGTGCTGAGGTAAGAGTTTTGGACAAGGCTCATTTTTCTTCTCTTTATAGGGCTGAATATTGAATATGAAGTGCCTAAGCATGTTCTCGGGCTCTAGTCTGTTGGATTCAGACCCTGTTTATAGATACTGTGATAGAGAACCAATCCCCTCACCAACCTGAAATCAACCTGTGCACACTCAACTCAATGAGAATTACTGGCCACGTTTGTAGCTAGTTTTCCAATAATAGGTACTTACTCATCAATCTAATTCATCAATCTAATGTTGAGTATAAATGGAGTATTTCCTTTTGAATTAAGTGGTGTTATAGTTACAGAGCTTAAAAACCTAGAACATTTCTTCCCTTTCATTTCTGTAATATGCGCAAATATTGGCGAAGCAAAGCAATAGTTGTCCTAATATCTTTTTACCCATAATGAAATAATTTAGTTTATTTCTAGCAGCCCAACAAATTAAAGACAAACAACAAAAAAACCTACATAATTTCCCCATGATTAACCAACTGTAATAACTCACTTCAATCTAGAACAAATCTTTCTAAAATGTAGCTTGAGCCACTCTAGTTTGAGATATTCTCATATTAAATTTTACATCATTAGGTATATTTAGGCATCCTGCACATTCTACCCTGCTCTTAGCAATTGAAAATGCACACTAGGATGTGAACAGCTCTGACAGGTCCCACAATGAATGAACCTATTTGGGTTTTTTAAACTAAAAAAAAATCACAAGTTGTTTAAATAAACAAACAAACAAACAAAACCTTAGGGTACATCCACCTGGGGTTACTTGCCAAAATTCTGCCTTGGGTTTCATTCAGCTACATTTGGTCATGCCTCCCTTGACTGAAATAATTTTTCTAAGTAGTGAAGATGAAAACTACTGAGAAGGCAGAGAATGATATTTCTCCTACATCTCATTTAATATCCAGAACCTGTCTACCTGAATAAACGTTCACAAGGAAGAAAGTAATAGAAGGGGAAGAGAAAAGCCTCTGTTATTGTAAGGATGCATACTGCCCTTCTCTGCTCAATGCATCTCCGACTCCCAGTAGATGTATTATTTAAAGTAAACTCAAGTATGATGGATGAAAAGAACAATGGTAGCCTTTAATCTCAAGGCTGTAGCTTTTCAACAGTGTGGGTAAGTGTGGGGAATGGTGAAATTATTGGAGACTTAGACAAATGGGTTACAAAAGGTCATGAAATAAGGAGCTGGAGAGATTTCACAACAGGGACCTGATTAACCAATACACAAAATGAAAGTGAACTCTCCCAATCAATAAGCAAAACTGTGTAAGTATAATATCTGCATTGTGATGTTTAATCAAAGTAGGCAAATACCCAATCTTAAGGGCTTCATATTTGAGAAATAAAGTAGACATGTTATAGAAATTTCAGGTTATTTTATTCTTCATTTTTATATCATTTTCCCCATAAGATGTTCTACAAAACTTCAGTCAAATACTGTAAATTGCAAGAGCACTGAATATGATATCTCATAATAATTGAACATTCCTAATACAAATTATTGTTATAAAGGTTTTGAGAAGTCCTGCAGTGCAGAAGGGCTTTGAGTTTTGCTTGAGCTTTTCTCCAACTTTAATTGAGTAGGCAGCTATATTTACATATTAGGCCTATTAATATCATATAGTTTACTTTAGGAAATAGTTTTATGTTATTTGTTACAATAGATTATGTTCATAAAGCTATAGAAATGTAGAAAAGATTACTATGCTTGGGAAAGTGGTAAGTGGTAATATATTAAAACAGTATTTCTCAGTGTGATCAAGAAAGTCCTAGACTTGCCCAAGACCCTTTCAAAGAACCCATGAGTTCAGACTCTTTTAATAATACTAAAATGTCATTTGCCTTTGCACTCTCATTGTCTCACAGGTGTATAGAGGAATTTACCAGAACCTACGTAACATATGATGATAAAATCACTCTGACAGCTAATAAAAAGAATACTTGGGTATTTTGTATTTAAAACATTTTAATTTTAATTTCTAGTAAAAATAAATATTGCGAGATATAATCCACATAAACAAAAGATTTTTGAGTGTTCAACAAATTTTAAGAAGTAAAGAGGGTCTTAGGCAAAAAGTTTAAGAACTACTATTTTAAAATAAACATAGGTCTGGGTGCTTTCTAAAAAAGGTAGGGAGCCTACCATAGAATTGGAACATTTCCTTTCAAGTGTTACTTTTTCATATTTTAATAGGCTTTGGATCAATGAGAGAGGGCATAGTATGTAAATATTTTACTGACCAAGGTAACTTGCAGCACCTCCATGATGACAGTGAATTCTGTTAGTGCAAAATTAAAAACAGCACTGACATGAGCAAAGAGAGCAACACATTTTAATTACCTATTTTTTAACTATTCATTTTGTGACTGAACTGGGTAAATCTGTATGCACTAGATGGTCTATACTGTGTTCTTTTGGTGATAAAACTTCTATGATTTTAAGTAGAGATGCAAAAATATACCTGAATCAAAGCTATAGTTCTTAAAAATCACAACTCATTTAAAATGAGTAAGAAAGCAGCACTCAAACAGTAGTCTAATTCGTCTTATATCGTTTCTCATGTGAGTCCTTTTGAAGATGGTCAAGTAAGTTTTTTTTTTTTATTATGCAATTTTTAAGTCAGTGGGCATAAATATGAAGCAACATGCTAAGTGGTAAGAAACCGGAGAAGTTTTGCTGTCCATTATTCTTAAATAACTTGCTTGAATCCTCAGTAGCTACATCTTTTTAGATGGGTCATTTGCTTAATAAAATTAGATGAAATGGGAACTGTACTAAGACCATTGTCTAAACATTTCTTAAACATATACCAGATAAATAAAGCCTAAGCTTAGAAACAATCAGGCAAGACATGTAAAACCATGGAAAGATCAATATCACAGAACTTTATTTACTGCGCCAATGCTGAGAGATCATTCATCTAAAAATATTAAGTGTCTATTGTATGTCAGGCACTAGGTTAGACTCGGGATATACTGATGAACCACATGGGTAAGGGCCTTGCCTTCATTGGGTTTTAATTGGGGATATATACACCAATGAAATTAAATTTCAGAAGCATTACCTGTATAGGGAGTATATAATCCTGGGACATTAGAGCAGCATTCACCCCAAAAAGGTACCTCCAATTGAAACATGAAGAATTTGGAGGTGTTAATAAGGCATAAAGCGTGGTGAAGAGTGTTCACATCCCTGGAGGTCAGGGGGAACATGACATGTTTAAGGAACTGAGAGAAGCAGCCATAGCGGGATTGTGGAGTGTGTGTGAGAGCAGAGGTGGGGGCTGAAAGAGGTAAACTTAAGAAGAAATCTCACCCCATAGGCCATGTTAAGAAGGCTGGATTTTATTCTAGCAGCCACTAAAGTCACTGTAGGGTTTTAAATAAGAAAGTAGCATTATCAAGATTGAGTTAAAAAAAATCACTCTTACTAAGAATGATTGGGAAGAGGGCCTGTTTGACGGCAAGGAAGTCAGTTAGAAGACATTGAACCATCCTGGAAAGAGACAATAATCATGATCTAAACTGAGGTAAGGATAGAAACAAGAGGATCACTTTAACAGGTATTTAGAATGTTGAATCAATCGAAATTAGTGATGAGATGCTGAAGGGAGACAGAGAATTGAAGAACAACAGACAGGTTTGGGGGCTTAAACCAATGAGAACAAGTACACAGATGGTAGAAAACATAAAGGGAGACATCAAGAGTTGTGTTTTGGATACTGAGTCTGAAATGACTACCAAGTGCAGAAAAAGCCAATAGGCTAGTGGATATTCAGATGTGGAACTAGAAAAGACATCTAGAATCAATTTGTAAATGTGGGCTTCCAAGTGGTAATAGAACCCTCTTTAAAATAAAAAAAAATTTGCAGTGTGTTCCACCTGATTAAGATTAATAAACACAGGTGCCTCATAATTATTGTAGTAAAGAAATAGTGGAAGATACAAAACCATTCTTATTTTTTAAAGTGAGATAATATCTAAATACCAACATCATATTAACAAAAACCGCAGTGTGAAAGAAAAAAGTCATTAATTGTATGTTAGTTCTTTTTTATCTTTTAAGGTGGGCATGTAGGAGGAATCAATAGATATGTTTTCAACTTACAGAAGGAAAAATTTAGAAATGTCTGTAAAAATTCTTAAAAACAAGAAAATAGTGAAAGAGCAAAGATGAGCAAAGAGCAAAGTGCTTTAAAAAGAAAAACACAAAAGAAAGCCTTAAACATGTCAGAAATTAAGACAAACATGTCAGATATAAAATTTAATGACAAAAATCCCTCAGGAAAATAAATCAGAAAAAATTTAAAAAAAACAAAGTGCAGCCATATGATATTTATCACAGAAACATCTAAAAGAAAAATAGGTAGAAAGATTAAATAAATAGGAGAATAAGTAAACATCCAGACAAAGGCAAACAGCAAAAAAAATTAAAAGTAGAAGGGAGAAATAGAGCTGCATTTTATATTTAAGACAAAAATCACAATTTGAACACTTTTGTTTTCTTATTCTCAAGTGCCGAGGACATGGCAAGGGGTGCAGGTGAATTTGAAGAGGCCAAGGAGACAGGACAAGTTTCAACAGCCACCAGTTGGATCTAGATGGATCTCCTGGAGAAGTTTAGGACAGCTCTATGGGCCACTGTGAGGAAGATGACACCTGAGAATGTTTTACCTCTCACCCGGATGTTCGGTTCCCCAAATTAGACTCCTGAGTGTGAGAGGGAGGGAGAAAAGCCTGAGCTGAAACTACATTTCTGGTATGCCCTGTATTAGGACCCATGACAGAAAGTAAGTCCAGCCACAGAAAAATAAAAGTGTACTTCTTATTCATCTTAGGTAGTGAATTTGACTAATACCCTCTATATTATTTATTATTAGTCTATGATTTAATAAACATCTTCAAATGAAGAAAAGCATGGGACAGTCAAATTCATGGGGGAATACAAAGAGAGCAATGCTTCCTTATGTTCTAATGTCATCTTGTCTTGAATAGAAGTTGAAGTTCAGGTATTCCTACAAGTGATTATGATAAATAGTGTCCATGTCTATATGGTGATGGGAAGAGCTGCAATTCAGCTGCACTGTTGTTCATGAATTAGACAATGACATTGAAATAACAAAGTAGTTACTAATTGGTGTTTGTTATGGGAACAGTTTTATATAGGAAGGTATCTTAATCAGTGTTCTCCAGAGAAACAGAGTCAGTAGTATATACATATCGAGAGAGAGAGAGCGAGACAGAAAGAGACAGAGAGAGAGAGAGAGAGAGAGAGAGAGAGAGAGAGAGAGAGAGACAGAGACAGAGACAGAGACAGAGACAGAGAGATCTACTTTAGGGAATTGGCACATGTGATTTTGAAGGATAGCAGGTACAAAATCTGCAAGGTAGGCCAAGCAGGTGGGCACCCAGTGAAGAGTTGATACTGTAGCTTGAGTCCAAAGACAGACTGCACACAGAATTTCCCTTCCTCAGAGGGTACCCGTCTTTTTCTCCTAAGGCCTTCAACTGACTGGAGGAGGCCCACCCACATTATGGAGAGCAATCTGCTTTACTCAAAGTCTGTCCATCTAAATGTTAATCACATAAAAATAACACTTTCACAGCAGCATCTGGACTACTGTTTGACCAAATATCTGGATACCATAGCCCAGATAAGTTGGCACATAAAACAAACCACCACAGAAGGCAAAAAGAATTTTTGAAAGAATCAGAAATGACATAATGCAGCCTAACATAAAGGCCAATTTATCAGAAACAGAACCTCAGAAAGTATAGAAAAGTAATAATAAAACATACAGTAATACCAATAACTCCTTAGAAACATATAGGACTCTTTTTTAACTTTCAAAGCATTGCAGAGAAGACTTCTGAAGGTGGAAAATAGAGGCAGAAAGCCCACTAAGGAGGTTTCGTAATTATGCAATGATAAGCTCAAACTGATGAGAAGCCTTCTCTCTGACCTGCTGACTTATACATTGAACCCAACTTGAAACTCCATCATCACTTCCAGGAATTACCGTCTTCAGAGAGGGATAGGTAGGGAAGCCAGTAGGAGACTTAGAAGAATGAGCCACATAATCTGGTAATGGTAATTATTGGCTTTCAATACTGATCATTTAGAACTTCATTAAAAGTCTGAACAGTTTCACAAGAGAATTAGCAAAAGTGACAGTGGAGCTGAACAATTAGAACTAAAAAATATTTGGGGAAACTGATTTGATGTAGATATTGGGTAAGGATTTTTAAATTATAATTTGCATTTAAGAATTAAGGGGATAAATCATCCTTAAAATATGAGTAATCTATTAAAAACAAATTTGTGAAATAAATAAGTTCTTAGAATAAAATGCACGAGTGCCAAATATAATTTTAAACAAAAGTAATCATATCAATCTCATCCCCAACATAGGTCACTGTACATAATTTGCTCTCAGCAGTCACCTTGTAGACAAAAAAAAAAAAAAAAAAAAGAGGCCCTTAGTTATCACGTAGGTCCCGATTCACAGTCCCACTAAGTTGGCCACAGATTCTCACAATAGTTCTTACTTTTTTCCCTCCAATTCACATGGCTAAGGTAAATCCACACTTCCATGAAAACAGAATGGCTTTGTATAGCAAAGATTCTTGTGTTTTCTGGATTTTAAAGGCAGTACTTCCAGTGTTTCCTCATTAATTATATTATTTGCTTTGAGGTTTTATAGATATACTGTATTGATTTCAGGAAGTCCATTTTGTTCCTAGTTTACTAGGATTTTTTACTTTGTTGAACTTACCAATTTTAAAATTTTTTTTTATATCTGAAGATAGGATCCTATGAGTTCCTTCTTTTCAGCTATTCATTTTGTAATTATACTAACTGATCTTCTAATGTTAAACAATGTTGTATTTCTGGGACAAATCCAACATAACTGCAGTGTATAGTTTTTATATATTATTGGATTTGGTTTGCTTACAAATTTTTCCATCTATTTTCATGAGTAATCATTCTGTAATTGTCTTTTCTTGCACAGGTTTTTCAATAGTTTTGATAAATGCATTTTTAATAATTTAATCATTTTACATATTTTAAGTTTTTTGATATAAAATTATTTATCAGTATCTTACTCTGCATATATTCTTCTCAGTTTGAAAGTTTAGACCACCTGTAAGTATTTAGGGCTATATATTTCACTCTAAATTCCATTTTACCTGTATCCCAAAGGTTTTGATATGTAGTATTTTTTAAATGATTCACTTCTAAGTATTATTTAATGTCTATTATAAATTGTAATATTTTTTTGTTTTTAATTGCTAATTCAATTGAACTGTAGACAAAGAATGTGGTCTTTATGGTGCTAAACTTTGAAATTTGTCAAGAATAGATTTTATGTCCTAGCACATAGCCTATTTTCATATATGTTCCAGATGTGCTTAAAAACAATTCATAGTACACAGTTGTTAAATAAACTACTTCAATTTCTGTCCATTAGATGAACTTGTAATTGGGCTATTTGAATTTCAATATCCTACTCTCTCATCTGCCTGATTTATCATTTACTAAGAATTATTTAAATTATTCACTAATAAGGTAGACTTGTCAATTTTACTTTGTGGTTTTACCAGGTTTTTAAAACAAAATATATTTTGAGGTCATAGTTTTAAATTCATAGCAATTAGAATTATTGTTTCCCTGGGATTCTAATATTTCATCATCATGCAGCAATCTTTTTTATCTGTTGTAATGCTTCTTTGCTTTTCTGTCCATTTTGTTTGAAATTAAGATAATTAAATGAGCTTTCATTTGGTTAGACATTATCTGATATATATTTTGCCCTACTTTAAAATTCACATTTCTCTATCTATAAATTTCCAATGTTTCTCTTGTAAACAGTATACAGCTAGATTTTAACATTCTGAAAATCTTTGTGTTTTAACTTGAGAGTATAGTGCATTTACATTTATTTTATTATGTTCTCTATTTGTTCCACTATTTCTGTATTTCTTCTACCTCCCATTCTACTTTTGTAGGTTTTTATCTTTGTAGGTAAGCAGGAGTATCATGATATGTAAAAATATTATTTATAAAATAATTACAACTGTTACTCTACATTGAGTATTTTATAGACATTATCTCACTTAATCCTTACAACAACCCTGGGATATAGTCACTGTTATTCCCATTTTACAGTTAACAAAAGTGAGATCAAAATTATATTAATTTGTACAAATTCAAATGGAAAAACAAATATTTGCCTCAGTTCAATGTGACTGGAAAGCACAAATATTTAACTGTCTTTATAAAATAGAGTCACCAAAGTCATCATCTCATCTAATTGAAAAGGCATAACTAGAATCAACAATAGATACAGTTGCTAGGAAGAAACAAATTCAAATCAACAGTATAATTCTCAATTATTTTCACCCTTGTGTTTAAAATGAAACATCTTAAAACTTTTTTCCTGATTTGACCATAAGAGGCAAATCCCTTCCTTCAAGATTTTAATGAATGAACATGCTGACCAAGTTGGTTATGGACATTTCATTTGGTTCCTAGATCCAATTCCAACATGTGTGCTTGTTCGGGTAGGGGAGTGGGGACGACAATTCCTCATATGAACAACTCAATTCTGACACTATCTACCAGGAGATAGGTTCATATTTCAGATTCCACAGGTTCAGTCCAATGAGACTGCACCCTCCCACCCATCCACACATACTCACACTTCAGATACCAATTGCAAGCCCAGTTTCTGACCCACCAGCTACAGATTGGAGGTTCCTACAAACCCCTCCTTGTACTTCAGATGCCAGTTGCAAGTCCAAGATGTTACTTCTGACTGAGTGACCATACACCAGAGGTTCCTAGAAACTCCTCTTTGGGTCCCATTAATTTGCTAAAGTAGCTCACTGAACTCAGGAAACACATTTACTCACTAGATTACTAGTTTATTATAAAAGGATGTAACTTGGGAATAGCTAGATGAAAGAAATGCATAGGACAAGGTATGGGGAAGGGTCACAAAGCTTCCACACACTCTCCACGCACTCCACTCTCCTGAATCCCATGTAGTCATCAACGTGGACACTCTCTGAACGCCATTCTTTTTGGGTTTTGATGGAGGTTTTATTATATGGGCATGATTGATTAAATCATTGACCATTGGTGACTGAACTCAATCTCCTGTCCCTCTCCCCTCCCTGGACGTTTGGTTGGGGAGGGGTGAAGTGATGTGGAGGTGAAACTGAAAGTTCCAAGCCTCTAATTATATATTTGGCTCAACTGGCACCAGCCCCCATCCTTAGGTAAGTTCCAGAAGTCGCCTACTAACATAACAAAGGACACCATTATTGTTCACAACACAGGAAATTCCAAGGATTTTGGGAGCTGTAAGCCAGAAGCCATATCTGAATAACCAACTATATAATTTCTAATAAATCCATAATATAACAATGTTCTAAATATTTAACCCTTATTTTGGGCTATTATTTGAAATATGTTGAAAAATGTGAATTGAATTCAGACCCTGCTTTTCCCCAAATTTTCTTTTGGGAAGCAGTCTGTGCATCTGTGCCTATAATCAGTCTTTTCCAAAGTACACTATAATTTTATGCAATAATCTTGTTAAATCATGATATGTGTGTTCAAGCAATAGAGTATCTGTGATTTGAATTTGCATCTAATTTCTTTCTCAGATAAAATCTTTGCACTCTAAGAGCATCTCACAAGGCAGAAATGCCTTGCTCCTATATTCTGGCTTAATAACCTAGTGTTTGTGAAACTGTTAAATAACACGAGAATGGCATTCCCTTTAAAAATGGAACCAACATTTCACCTTGGGTTGGGCATAGTGTGACAACCAGATCTGAAGTAATCTGAAATGGCAGTCATCTTCATTTTGTGAATTGAACTATAGCATTCTAAAATCACCCCAGAATGTTTGTAATTACAAAGAAATACAATTGTTCTAATTTTAAGTGATTAGTATTGACCAATATTGTAACTACTCAACCTTTGTCAGATTTTATATTTATGCAGTTTTGCAATAGATGCTATTCTCCCACCTACAATATTCTTCTTCCTGACTTTTTTCCCTAAATGATAACTGTGAAACCTCCAAAAACCTTCTTCAGTAAACTCTCCAATCTGACCTCTCTTTTACTGTCTTTCTTGAACTTTTGGTTTTTGCTTCTATGATATTTTGCACCTTTTCATATATGATGCTTTAAATATTCTGACACAGCAGCGCATATTTCATCTCCTCAAATAACCTGTAAACTCCTCAAGGGCAGAAGCCTTATTTTCTGTTCTATTTTACTATCTAGGATCAACTAGTACAGCTAGAGAAATAGTTCCTGGGTTTTCCTACCATTTTGTGCTTATGGCATGCTCTGGAATATTCGATTTTGGGTGATATCTTGAAGGATGAAAAGAATAAAAGTTATCCTCTATTACTTAATAAAATGTAATAGACAGTCATGGCTACAACATAACAGTGATTTTCTGGGCTACAGAAAGACACTTACCATGCCATTGGCTTGGACCCTTTTAACTTGTGCTGCTGCTTAAGAACTGCTTATTAAATGGACCCCATTTTGCACATATGAATGAGGTCAGTTTCCTCCATGTGAACATAAACATGAAACCCTTCTAGGTACTAACTTCATTTTTCTTCCTTGCCTCTTCTCTCCTACTTCCAGGAAATAGCACATACTCTACCTTGCAGCATGCTAGGCCCACCTCAATGGTCTTTGTAAGAGAAGGTCATTTCTTTTTTTGTAGAAAAATAACCTTTCTCTATTGATTCAAACATGGTAAAACATAGCACATCTTTAAGTCTCACACACAAGGTGAGAAGTACCATCTATTGACTCTACAAAAGCATAAATCAAAGCAAATTTTTTGCACTTAAGAACATTAAAACCTCAAATAAGAAAACTGTGAAGTACTCCAACCAAGATACAGCTTTACTCTGAGTAAGATAAGAGTAGTGGTGTTTTAGACCTAATACACAGAATTCTAGGTGTAATTCTGTTAAGCAGCTTTATATTTTGCCATTAGAACTATTTCTCCTCTATGTTAAGCTTTAATATCCTTTCAAATGCATTAATGTGTCCAGAGAAGAGACTCTCACAGACTCCTGCCTGCTTTGAATATTTCCATTTTAATAACAGCTTCAGATCTTCACTCAGAGCTTTATATACCCCTGACTGTCACAGAGGCTTGTGAAAGACAGAAGGAAACAGCTCACTATCCACAAAAGTCACCCAATGTACAGCTGTTTGCTTTAGAATACAACCCACAGGAAAATTAAAGGGAACATCATTTACATTTGATTTTCTATCCTTTGTGCTCATCTTTGAATAATTCTAGAGGAATTTTCTAAGTCCCTGTAAGGATTGCTTAAATCTTTTCCTTTCTGAGTGACTATAGTCCCATGCTGAAATATTGGGTTTTCAGAAAAGTCATGACACATTTTTGCAACAAAAACATAGAGAAAATATGTCATTACTTTTCCGGCAACCCAATAGCTGAGGTCTGTCTCTTAGACTTCAGAAAGGCAAAGTAGAGGCAAGTATCATTTAAGACCTTCATTGTGTAAGGTCTTATTATCAGATTTGCTATTCAGTGCCACTCAGCTCAGAGATAAGGAATACCACTTCACTAAAGCAGTGGGTTTGAAACAACTTTTGAGACAGTAGTGATAGTTCTTTAGGCTTGTCTAAAAGGAAAAGTGAGCATTTTATGTTTTGTGAAATTTCTGATCATATCAATAACCACTGGTTTGCTTAAGAGACAGTCTGAAGAGTTTAGGGCCATGATAATTTTGGGAGTGGGGGTGGTGGCAGGATCAATAACTTAAACTGGGACAATAGGCCAGATACAGCCTTGAAGACCTCTGAGGTTTTCAAGAACAATAAATACAAAATTTGATCTGCCAAGAAATGATTGTGAAGACACCAAGAATGGTTGTGGGGGCTGAGAAGGGCCAATAAACCATCTGAAGACAAAGGAGCCTGGGCACATTTTGTGTTTTGTTCCTATTTGCTTATGTACAAATATCATCCCACTTCATATGCCACCCTCATAAAATGTGATTTGTCAAAGATGATAACCTACCTGTTCCCTTACCACGTCTTGGTTCATTTAAAGTTGCTAAAGAAGGGCTGGCCGAGTGGCTCAGTTGGTTAAGAGCTCGCTCAAGAGTGCAAGCTCTGAGCAACAGCATTGCCGATTCGATTCCTGGCCCGAACTGAGTTGCCACTGAGCTGCCAACAGGTGGCAGGATGGCTCAGCTAAAAAAATAAAATAAAATAAAATTGCTAAAGAAAACACAAGAAGGCAAAACTACCTACTCTTAGCTGATGGCTTACTCTGACACACTCTCAAGAATTGGAATGAGGTTCAACACTATGGGACTGAGCTCTAACCTAAGTGGTGATTGGAAATTAACTTAGTGTTGTCTCTCACCTTGATGCCAATCACCCATTTGAAGCCTTCAGCTCTCTTCCACACACACTAAATGATCCCGAAAGGTCCTACCTGATTGGTTTTATTTGATAAGCTGGAAACAACTTTGAATAGCTATTCATTTCACTTTAATTAGTGCATCTTTGAACAGTTCATTAAAAAAAATACTGTTGTTTTTTTTGTTTGTTTGTCATATGTAAACAACCAAATGAGCAACCATTTCCTGAATTCTGAATGTTACTATCTGGTTGCTTACAACCTTTCATACTGCTATAACACCAGAAGCTCCAACTCAATAATTCTAAACAAAATTTAACATTTTTGTTCCTAATTCTCCTTTTTCTTGTCTCTTTCTATTAACAATTCTTTATTCTCCTAGTATCCCAGGCTCAAATCCTTGGAATTTCCTTTGATTCTTCTCTCTCAAACAAATCTCACATTTTAAGTTTATAATTCTTTCTTCCTGATCTTTTATATTCTAATTCTTTTATGTTCTTACAATGACTACTATAGCAATGGTCTTCAAAGAATACAAAATGATCTATTGAGGAAGAAAAAAAATGATTTCTTCTTTTAAAAACACTTCCTATTATCTATTTTGAAAATAAGTATACCTAAATATCTAGAGATAGAGATAAAGATAGAGATAGATAGATATATCTATGTATGGAGAGGGGAAGAGAGAGAGAGAGAGAGAGAGAGAGAGAGAGAGAGAGAGAGACAGAGGCTGTGTTTTTTTTCCTTTATCCTGCTAAGGATATCCATTCTACAATTTACTCAACCAGGGTATATGCTTTCTCTGCTTTTCATCTGGCTTGTTGCAACAGTCTCTGACTGGTTTTCAGTCTCAAGTCTCAGCTCTAATTGAACCAGGCAAGACAGTATTGATTGGACATCTGGTACTCTCTGACCCCAGTTCTTTCTCTTACCTAAAATATCCTTCTACTCCACTGACACCTGTTGCATCTTTCCCCATCTTTTTGGAGTGAGTTCAGATGACTCCTTCTTAACTCTCTACCTGAAATAATATTTTCCTTCTCTGAATGCACAGAGATGTGCATCCCTCTGAGATGGTAGGATTCACAGTCAGTATAGTTATTTCTTTTTAGGTTTTTACCCAAGCAGCAAATTGTAAGCTTCTTAAAGAGAGAGTCCAAGTCTGTGTACTTCCACACATTTGGCACAGCCAGCCCAGTGCCTTACACATAGTAGGTACTCAATAAAACATCTATTTAATTGAGTAAGTAATTAACCTTATGAATAACAATTTGCTTAACTTCCTCCACATTGCATTACAATTTGTGTTTTCTTAAGACTACTTCTATTTTTAACTACAGTATATACTTGGTAAAGGATATTACAACTCTCTAAATTAGCCCATGGTGATTACCCCTACCGTGCAATTTACCACTATTTTATTAAAGCAAGATTAAAGATAATACTTCATTGGAAGAAGTAACAGCAACATTAACCTCTATTTACCTTGACATAATAAAGCTTTAATAAAACATGGGCAAATTACATTGAGGGGGATAATTATTCTAACATAAAATATAAAGGAGACTTAATTTCTTATTCTGCATGTTTAGCGCTCTAAGATTAGTGTCATGAATGTCCTTTTACTCATTTATAGAGGATACATAAAAATATTCAACTGTCTCCAATTTGTTTCCTTCTTAAATAATTCTGAATTTATATTCAAGTTCATAAACATAAGACCACAACTTTAAAATACAACAGTTTTTCAGAAGTAAATATTCTTATAAAGTGTCAGACAGGGAGAGTTTTATGGGAGGTATTTTACCCCAAGGGGGGAAAAAAAAGCCAGCCTTGTCTAAATTTTTGAGTGTTGAATCAAAGAAAATTCTTGTTTGTTTTATATCCTCTGGCTTTATTATATCAGACAAGCTTCAAAGGGGCAGAGCATATAGGATTGAAAAATAACACAGCTGCATTTTGCCATGGAGTGTTCTGCCTCTGCCTGTGTTTTGTTGTTCATGTAATACTTTTCAATAAACAAAGATGTCAATCAACTCCCTTTGCAGCACATCACATTTCAGATTTAAACTATTTCAGACACATCACTGCCCCAAGCTCAAGAATTTAACAGATAAAAAATCAGCTTTCTGTCAAGGCAGAATGCAGTATTGATTATAGGTGGTATTTAGGCAAGAGAGCGGCAGAATAATATTACCTTCAGAGTCACATAGAGTCCAGAAACATAACATGAAGTGCATTATACTCCACATGATTTTTTTTCATGCTCAGCATTGATTAGTGCCCGTTTTCAGACACATTCCTAAGAAAGGCTTCCACAGGCAGCAAATGGTAAGAGTGGCGGAGGGGGGTTAGGAATACATGATAGCAATCATGAAAACTTTGATCACTTGATTTGATTCTAGTGCTTTGTAAATTAGCATAATTATTCAAACATGCTTCATTAAAAATCATAACTGTACAAGTCCTTTGGTTTAATGATCCAAGTATATACCATGTGAGCTAAGCTTTAAATAAGAATACCAACTTGGTGCTAGGAGGCTACGAGAGAGATATGTTCTTAAAATAAAGAGAAAGTATGAAAATACAAACTCTAAAAACCAAGTCAGGAAACAATTCTAAAAGGTAGACCAGCAGTGGATGTCTTGGGTTATATTTTTCTATTTATCTTCACATCTATCTGAATGTCTCTTGGGTCCACCAAAGGTTAGATACCACGTCACTTCAAAGCTACTGGAAGATTGGCATACAATCCCTGTAAATCTCAAACTAATTACATTTAAATTTTAGGTGTCACAGTTAGTTTTGACCTTTGAAGGTTGGCAGAGAAAAGTTTGACAGTTCTTGAAATGTTCCTAGATACTAAAAGAGGTTGTTTCAAATTAATGAAAGAAAGGAAGAAAAACTAAATTAATGATGCCAAAGATATTAATAAGGCTAGTGTTATTGGCACACATTTAATTATGTATCAGATCTCATTTAATAGTGATGTCAACTTCATTTATATTGCAGGCTACTCAAGGAAAATAAAGACAGCATACATGACACTCCATTATTTTGGTTGTTCTGTTAACATTAAGTACTAACTTGGACACACGTGAATCAGGTTTATGGGATTAAAATATAGGGTATGGGGGGGGGGAGTTTTAAGTTAAATTAATCTGCTCCTAAATCACTGAGATTCTGAAGTATAATGGATAATTATCAAGATTCCTGATTTTTAGATAGTGTTCATGCTGCATGCAGTTGGTTTAAGTATGAATGGTTACTTTCCATATCACTATTTTTGGCTTTTGACAATTTATGCAGTATCATCAAAGAGAATTATAAAGAAGTGGATAACAATTTTAAAGCAGGTTAAAATTTAGAGTCTAATGTGTTTTCAAAATATATATATATATATATTTTATATGTACAGCCTTCTTACTAACTATATTAAGTGCTACAGAATTAAAATGCAAACTCTCACTGATGGCCTTTTAACATCAAGAAAATAGCCATTAATCTCAGAAATTTGAAATTGATTATTTGCTCTCATGCAATGAAATAGCATCAACATCAGATCCTTGGTCACTGTTCAAGTTCAGTGATAGTCTGGTGGATTCTGGCCAGGTGCCTAGATCAAATATTAACAGTGTACCTATCTAGGAGTGATTCGTGAGATGAAAAAAATGACAGATGATTTGCTTCAGCCCCAATGAAATATTGTAAAGTCACCAAAAGCAACTAATCAAGTGATGTGATGTACTAGGAAAATAACTGAATGTGTAGTTCTGGGCAGCCTCAGTAATTCTTATGTCAAGTGGCAAAATATGGGCTAAAATTTGTACCCAACTCTTTCTCTATCAACTATCATATTATGGGATGTTAATAATTAGCCATGAAACCACAGCCCTCAGGGAACTCTCCTGCAGAGCTACAGCCATTTGCCTGGAGTGTTTTCAATCTTAAAAGATTAACTCACAACTCTCCTGTTATTAATATTATAGCAGTAAACCTCTAAGAAACAAATGAATATGTCTACAAAATAAGCCTGGGAAGAGAAATTAGAAAATTAAGTTTGAAACTAATAGTAGTTAAATAATAAGAAGAAGGGAAAAAAATGAGACTTCAATTTCTTTGAAGACAGACATCATTTTTTATTTTTATCACCAGGCTATCATAACTGTTGTCTTTTTATTTGACTCTTGATAAATATTTTAATTGCATGACATTTGTTTCACTCTTGTCATTTTTTCTGGTTTTCTGTGAATAAAATTTAAACATGGTGAATTTGGGTAATAACAAGTGGTTCAGCAAATCTGGAGTGCAATTTATAGAAGGAATGTGAGTAAGTGATGAAAATAATAACGTCTGAAAATAAATTATACTCTTTGTTTTTTTATGCCATGCCAAAGAATTCAGGCTTATCCTATAAACAATGAAAACTTTTGAAGAGTTTTAAATTGGAGTGTGACATGATCAATATTATGCTATAGAAATAGCACCCTATCGTGAATATACAGAGGATGAATTTAAGCTGGGCAAGACTGATCATTTATGAAATATTGCATTATTTAAGAAAAAAAGTTGATCTGCCATAAGGTATCAACAATGAAGGCGATTAAAAGCCAAGGGAGGAGGGTTGGGTCAGGAAGACTAAGTATAATAATAATAATAATAATAATAATAATAATAATAATAATAATATTCATTGAGTACTATTAGTGTCCAGGACTATTCTAAACATGTAGCCAGAATTAACTCATTTAATCCTTGCTACAGTTCTACAGGGAAAGAAAAACATTATTATCCCCTTTTAAAGATGAGGAAACTCTGTCAGGTGACTTGCCATAAGTTCCACAGATGGTAAGTGGCAGTGGTGAGATTCCAACACAGGATGCCTGCCTCTGAGGCCTCCTTTTAACTACTGTTTTATGACTTCTAGGTTTCTAGTCTGTGACATGGCAGATAATTACACTATTCCCACACAAAATGGGAGTCAGCAAAACAGGTTTTATGTGAAATATGTGAAATAGGAAATAACAGTGTTTCTTAACCTTGACCCTATTGACACTTCGGGCTATTCATTCTTTGTGCTGGGAGACTATCTTGTGCATTGTAGGATGTTTAGCATGGTCTCTGACCTCTATGATGAGATGCCAAGAACACACCCCCTACTCCTGCCCCAGTTATGGCAGTGTCTCTAGATATCACTTAATATCTCCTGGGGGCCAAATCAACATATACTGATAACCACTGGTTTGGGGGGGGGGGATAACACACTCAGTTTTTGCTAGTTTCTTATGTTAAATTAAAGTCTTTGCATCTAGATAGTGCTTCCTGTCAACAGCTAAGTTTATGGAACTGGAATTCAAGAGATATCCTGATTGGAGCTATAGATGTAGCAAATCACCATCACTAACAAAGGCTAATAACTGGATGTGATTTCCAGGGACAATGTGAGACCAACAGTGTGCCAAGGGAAACCCTGGGGGCATAAGAATTTATGAGCTAAGAAGAAGAGAAATCCTAAAATGAGGATGAGAAAATCCAGAGAAAAAAGAAAATCAAGGTAACACTTCTTCAACAATGTCAAATTTTGCAAAGAGTTCAAATAAATAAATTGGATTTAGCAGTTAGTATGCTACTGGCGAGTGCTGCTGGAGCCATTTATAATTGTTCCCTTGAAATTTTATTCTGTTTTCCTCACTTCTTTAAGCATTCCTTCTCTGGATTCATTATTTTATGTCTGTAGATTAATCAGTTAGTTCTCAAAGTCTTCAAGAAACAGCTGATTACACTACTGACTGGCACCTCTTTCTTAGAAAAGAAGCTTCAGGATAGTCTTCTTTTCTATTTATTATTACATTTATTGGGGTGACATTGGTTAGTAAAATTATATGTTTCAGATGTACAATTCTATAATACATCATCTATATACTGCGTGTGTGCTCTCCACCAGAGTCAGTTCTCCTTCCATCACCGTATATTTTATCCCCTGTTCTTCATGACCAGCAAAGGCATGTGCTTTCAAGAATACCACTGTTGCTGGACAGGGGATCCATGTCTAACCCAAATGCTAATGAAAATTAGTGCCCATGTCAGATGGTGATTACCCTGGAAGATCATGTCCTCCTTGCATATGGAGTTTGAAGGTGTCATACAGATAAAAAGATCAAGAGGCCAAGGGAGAGGCTCAACAGGGAAGCACTGGGATGGCTGAGCATGGAAGCAGCGCTGTTGCCTCATGCTTAGAATAAGCCACAACTATATGAGATTATCAGGAGCCTATTTTTTTAACAACCTAAAAGACAAACACACAAAAACTGGTTCCAAAAACAGGGCTTCAATGAAGGATTCTCAGGTGGCATGTGGAACTAGCGGTGGCCTAAGACAGCCTCTCCAAACTCCTCTCTAAAAGCGGCTGACATGACAGCTAACACTGTGATACAAATGTTAGTAGATGCCACATAAAAGAAGACCAAGACATCCAGTGAAGTTAGAAAGAAGGTCGCATCTGTTTAATGAGTATACACCCGATGGCTGACCTTACCCAGCAGCTGTGCTGCCTCACGTCAGAATCTAGCTAAGGCTCTGCTATGGCATTGAGGGTAAAGTGAGGGTCAGAGAAGATCACATTATCCCAGAATCATATCAGCCCATGATCAGCTGTGAAAAAGCAGGGGTTTTTTCCTGTTATTCCCGTGCATATTTAGGCAAAGTACAGTAAAACTTTGGATTGCGAGTAACTTGGTTTGCGAGTGTCCTGCAAGATGGGCAAACATTTCTAACACATTTTAAGTTCGTAAATGAGCGGAGCGATGTCTTGCAATATGAGTAGTTTGTTTCCAGAACGAATTATACTTGGAAACCAAGGTATTACTGTATTGGTAATTGCTGCATAAGAATTGTTTCAAGGGGTTAAGGATACATAGATAAGAAAGTTATTTTGCGCATGCATGTGTGTGTATGTATTTGCGTATTTATATAGATGGAACCTTTTTTGGTTTTGAGTGACCAGTATTGAGACAGGGCCAACTCTGGTACTAGGTTTCACAGTAGAAGACTGAAGAAAATGCAGGGTATTAAGTGACTGTGGCTTGCAGTTGGCAGGCTGAGACCTGTTCTTACAACATATGTGAGCTAATTTTAGACAACCTGTGTATCCCACCACATCTTCTCTCCACAAAGCTGAATCTCTGATAAACACACACAAAAAAGGAAATCTTGGGGCTATCTGTGAAAACTTGGGTGAGAGTAGGCTGCTCCACCAAGGCCCCGGTGAAATCCTTCACAGAATAGTCACCATCCTTCAGAAACAAAATGACATTTGTCACACCGTGATGTGTAATCCATAAGGAAGGTGTGACTTAAATGCTAAATGGCATTAGCAAGTAAAGAAATTTACCCGAAATGACTTTCAGGACTAGTCTAGACTTGTAGCTGGCGAGCTATGGCTTCCTGATAGGCTGCCTGTTTTTGTAAAGGCATTTTTACAGGATGTAGCTATTCACCCACCTGTTGTTTGTGACTGCTTTCAAATTACAGTAGTAGAGTTCAATAGTTGTAACAGCATCCCATGGCCCTGATCCTTTCAGAAACGAGTTGCTGATCCTTGGTGTGGGCTAGATTTCTGACTGAAGCAGGAGAGAACAGGCTTTGCTGCTGTGGGAGCAGGAGCAGATGTGGGGTAGCTCATGCTGCAATGATGGGTCAGTGAGGTTCTCGCTGGAAACCCCTAGTTTTGCAAATCAGCTGGGGCAGACAGCTGCGGCTGTGCTCTCCCTAGTCTCTGGATTGATTCAGCCACAGCACTGGTATGTGAGGCCCCACACTGAAAAGTCAGGCAATCATTGATTCCTGAAATAATGGAGCATAAAGGGTTGTGTGTCTTTTGAGAAAGCTAGTTTACTCCAGGTGAATATGTGTTAGCAGACGAAAAAAAAGGGGGTTTCATGATAAAAATAAATCGGGACATTATTGATTAAACAAACTAAACAAGTTTCTTTACTTCATAATTTTTCAAACTTTAGTAGGCTAAAATGCCTCATGAACCCTCAAAAGGAAGACGGTTACCATGTATTCAAATTTATTTGAACACAACACTTTTTTTCAGAGTACTCAAAAGACTCAGATTTCTTAGATATTTACTTTGAAAATTCAAAGTGAAAGAAAGAATACAGACCTAACAGGTAATTCTCTTATCTCAGGGCCTTTGCACAAATTGTGTCCTCTAGGAACATGCCCCTCCACCCCNCAAAGTGAAAGAAAGAATATTATGAATTCTGGTTAGTCTCTTATCTCAGGGTCTTTGCACAAATTGTGTCCTCTAGGAACATGCCCCTCCACCCCACCCCACCCCCCCACACACACATACACCTTTCCCAGTTAATTCCAATTAATTACCAAGTTCTTAGCTCACACTGCATTCTTCCATGACCATCTCCAAATTCTTTCAAGTCACCTATTTAACATATTCATAGGATCCATTACTCACAGACTTATCATAGGTGTATTTCTAAATTCACTTGGGTGATCATTTTTTTAATAAGTCTTGCTCAACAGGCTTTCAGCTTCATGGAGATTACCACATATTGTGATCACATAGAACAGTGCATCATAGCATATGTTAAACATTCAGTAAACACTAATTGGATGCAAGAGTGAGGTCTACAATGTGCATCAAGCAACATCAGAAGCTTGAGTACTCACTCCATTAAAAGCTGCCTGAAAAGAGGTTATTCTGAGCCACTGTGAATGCTTTTGAGTTTTGAATGAAGAACATAGTCCTGACAGGGTCACTTTCCTGAGATGCAGCCCCTGTTGTGTTGTTGAACTTTAGTGGAAATCTAACACTAGACTGAGGTATATACTGACTTAAAGCACCTTTGAATATTAATGTGGAGATGCCTAAGATCCACAGGTTTTTTAATTCAAGTAGGTAGTCTCAGATAGAGAAATTAATGTAAAGCCATGAGGGTTGACAAAATCACCCACAAAGGAATCCATTCAAAAAAAAAATAGAAGATCTCTGGGGAAGGCAACTTTAAAGACAGATGATGGAAAATAAGACTGAATCTAAAATGATCCAAAATAAACAAAGATGGCTAGATGTTTACATGTGTTCAATCTAGTTAGTGAGAACACAAGTGTCTGTTATGTTACTTGTTTATACCTTTAATTTGTTTGAAATATTTCAAAATTTTTTTTATTTTAAAGCCTAAGGAGTGACCAGAAAGATGAGACATAAAGTAAAAGGGAGTTACTTAATTGAATCCAAGGAAGGGTAGCGTTTCATGTAGGAAGATGTCAATAATCAAAAGGAGAGATGAAGCAAGAGAAGGATTAAAAAACTGTTAGCTGTTTTGTCAATTGAATGGTTATTGCGACCTTACTGAGAACACTTTCAGAAGACATGTGGGGCCGACGATAAATCTCATTTGGTATAACAGCAAAAAGAAGATGAAAAACTGCTGACTATTAAAAATAAAGCTATTCTCTCACCTATCAGTGCGGGGAGGAAGGGCAGATTGTTTCATTCACTCGTTAAGTGACATCAGCAAGATGCATGTCTTTTCTTTTTTCAGTTTTGCAATCCTCGTTAACTTGATTTTTTTCCTCAGGCTTACTCCCTCATATCACAATATGTACAGCCTCAAACAATAATGCCTAGAAGCAAACCAAAGGGCATCCAGGGGTTGTTTTTCATCTCTTTTTGAGGTGAGGAAACTTTTCTCCGCATCACCCAGGAAACCACCTCTCATTCTCATTGGCCAAAATAGTATCACTGTGCTCGGCTCTAGACCAATCATCAGCAAGATGGGTGAGATGACAGTAAATATCAAGACCAATTTCTTGAGTCTATAGATCAGAGCTGTACGTTCTTTGAACACAAAATAGGAAAAGATGATCACCTGATAAAAGATAAAGTCTAGACTCTGCTATGCTGGCAAGAAGTAACAAGAGAGTCACTGTGAGAAAGGGAGGTGCTGACATAGACAGTTAAGGGTGTCTATCATAGCCTATCCTGAGAGGAAACATCCAGCAGAGAGGGAGAGGTGAAGGGACTGGAGGGACAGGAGGTGGCTGCAGGTCTTTGGTTAACAGGAGTGGTCCTGGAGCAAGGAGGGTGGACATGGTGGAGCGATCAGTCTTGTATGCGAGGGACTCTCAGTCCACTGAGAAAGGAGGAGATCAGGCAGCAGAGGGGAGGAAGTAGGTCAGATGCAGGTAACTTTTAGGAGTTGAGATGCAGTTGTTACAGGTATAAGTCAGGAAATACAAGTGCGTATAAACAGCACTAGCTGCAGGTTGCCAGAACTGGATGGGGCCACTGGGGAGAGGCCAGCAACACACTATGTCTGATTCCCAAACAATTAGCAAGAGGGGGATAATTAACTCTAGATACATTTGAAAGGCTTGACTAAGTTAAATAGATTTGTGGGAATATAAGAAGGGAAACTGATATTTTCAGTGTCAATTTGGTCTTAAAAAATCTTTACAGGTACATATTTATTTAAGTAATACTAATATATAAAAAAAAAATTAACGTGCTTATTAGGCAGTGTATAAGAGAGGGATGAAATAATCCCATAGAGTTTAGCGTACAGTAAATCCTCAGTAAATGTCAACTTCTGATTTGCATCTTACTTTATACTAGGTCCATTAAAAAGCCCAATTATATCCAACCTGATTTATATACTTCCCCAGATTGGCTTGGCCCCACCTGTCTCTTGGAGCTTGGTGTCTTGATTGACTGAGAGCCTCAGCCAGCTGTCTCAGCCTCTCCATGGGAAGGACTGGGCTCAGGCATGGCTTTCCAAGGTGCCCTTCATACTCAATGGGAGATGTAAGCCCTCTAGTGGTCTGGCACCCAGTCTCAGGTGAAACAGAGTGTCCAGAGACAAGGGGCCAAGTCTTCCCCAGTGATTACTAGGAGGTACTGGATTACTTGGAGGGGCTGGATTCGGAGGAGACTGGCGATTCCCAGTTCCCTCTTCTCACTCTGGGTTTTCTTGGGGGCTGTGGAGCTCCAGTGTCATTGATGAGGGGCCTCACACTTTGGTTTTAGAGCTTATCTCCTGTATTGTCTTTTGGACCTCTTTTAGCAAACTGTTTTTCATTTTATTAGATTTAATCACCTTCAAATATAAAATTTGATGCCTAAAGCAAACACACAAGGATCCACCACCAGAAGTGAGGGAGTATTAAACACTCTCAGCTCCCAGTGTCTCCATGAAACTTAGCACTAACCAGCTGGGTTACCTGAATGAACTTGGACCAGTGAGGGCAGGAAAATAGAAAAATGGCAAAGAAATTCCTCTCACACCACCCACTTTCTCTTCCCAAAGGTACAGTGCTTTCCTATAGCTTGCTGTGAGAGGGTCCCAGCACCAAAGCAGCCAACTAGGGATATCCGTGAAGCTGTCCCATCTTGGTAATACAGAATGTTATACAGTATTTGCTTTTCTCCTTTCTTGAACCACTCCTGTTTTCCTCTTCTTCATGCTGCTCTGAGACTTCATACCAGCCTCCCCAACCCCTTAGGGGGTTCAAAAGTGAGCACTTCCTCAACAGGCTCTGTTTCCCAGAGAACCCCAATAAAGAGTCAACAAAACAGCTGGCTCACTGACCTATTCGGTATACACATCAAAACTGTGAAACAATAAGGCTCTCTGCCAACACCCAAATGCATAACTCCAGTTTATGAAAACTGCTCAAATAGCCTATCAACCGGAATCCTTAAAAGAATAATCCAAACTTAAAATGAATATTATAATAATTTCAAAACAATTCATGAAAAATACTAGCACAGGTCTCGCGCAAACTAGGCTTTCAGTAAATATTCATTAGGTTGTTTGCTCATTGATTTCCGCCGATTTCAGGGGCAAACAAAGGACAACATGGAGGAATATAAAGCACTTGTTGTCCTTTATTTTGAGTGTGTGCACAGTTGGAGACAAACTGAAGTCTTCGATGAAATGCAATAAATGTTTTTGTGTTCAGTATTGGATCTCATGGGAGGACTCAATGAAGCAATTGTAATTTTGGCCTAGTGATAGCCACTTAAACCTCAGAGAAAAAAGCCTAATTAATCCTTGATCAGTTGGGTGAGAAACAGCATAGACCACTGGAGAACAGCAGTGAACCAGACCCCAGCTGGCAGCTGTTGGGTGAAAGGCTGGTGTGCCAAGGGTGGGATGCTATAATGTAATCCAGGGCTCATCAACCCTGAGACAACTCATCCATAAGTCTATGCCCACCCTCAGCTTTGTGGTTGTATTGTGAATATACACTTAAGAATGCCACGTGGGTTATATAGTACTTAGTCCTATTAATGGTGGGATTAAATCCTCAGTGTTGTAATAAATATTGTATTCAGAACCATGTCTGGTTGCAGTATGAAGTTGAGAGGTGTGTACACCTCTAACTTACTCTAGAATTCTCAGAAAGCAAGTCATTTGCATATAATCCCTAATACAGCCATGCTCACTTAACAATGGGGATTTGCTCAAAGAAATGCATTTTTAGGTGATTTCATCATCGTGTGAACATCATAATGCACTTATACAAACCTAGATGACATAGCCCGCTACACACCTAGACTATGTAGTACAACCTGTAGCTGCTAGGCTATAATCCTGTACTACCTATTACTGTACTGAATACTGTAGGCAGTTGTAACACAATGGTATCATTGCATCTAAACATATCTCAACATAGAAAAGGTACAGTAAAATATAGTATAAAAGGTTTTTTAAAAATGGTACACCTGTATAGGGAGGGCGCTTACCATGAATGGGGCTTGCAGGACTGGAAGTTGCTCTGGGTGGGTTAGTGGGTGAGTGATGAGTGAATGTGAGGCCCAAGACATGACTGTACATGACTGCAGACTTTATAAACACTGTCCCACAAGCCCTCCCCTGGCTTCCTTCTGAAATGACCAGAAATAGAATATCAGAGCTGTCCATGCTGCTCCACGAACAGGGATGTGAGCTGAATGGATTGGAAATATTGAGGAGAAACTGGCCAGGTAAGGTGTATATCACCTTAACAGGGACTATCAGGAGGGAGAGAAAAGTGGCCTGAGGATCTGAAGGGATAAGGAATCCAGGTGGAGAGATAGAGGAACATAGGGCACTGTCATGGCAAGGTAGTGTTGGCTATTGCATGTTGGAGCAGTGGTCAGATGAAGGAACTTCGTGGTATTTAAAAAAAAAAAAGCCTGTTTAACATGGAGAGGGTGGACACTGAGGGCTCAGTGTTTTGACTTGGGAAATTCGTTGTATTTCCATTGACCCTATCTGGCACAAAGGGCTCTCTCTGGCATTGAATTGATGGAAGAAATAAAACTTACCCATGCTTTACATCATTACGACCTGAAAATATTTCCAAAGTACAGGGACAGGCTGACTCCATGCTGTCACAGGAAGCTCTTACTAAAATAGAAATGACATTTAATATTTGTTAAGGTAGGTAGCTCCTGTGGACCTGTGTCCTTATACAGGATCTTAGGTTCTCAGGAAACAATTTACAGCAATGTACTCTGAAGCCCTTCATGCTAAATCTGGGAGGGTAGTAGCACCCTCTGAATATGTGGTGCTGGGGGGACAGGCCCCTCTGTGCTGAAACAGTTCAGTGGCTGACTGATTGGGACACACTCAAAATTGAGGTGCTGTGAGAGGAATCTATTTTCAAGCTCCACAGATATTGTTCCCGTCAGAGATAAAGAAAAATTCTCCTGAACCAGATGTCCTTCCATTCCTTACAGGCAATTCAGCTGCATCATAATCTTATGAGACCACCATCATATATGTGGTCCATCATTGACTGAGACGTCGTTATGCAGCACATGACCGTACTTCAGAACGAGCAACAACTGACCGTATTCTCCTCAAAAACGCTTTAACTACAAAATGGCTGATTAGTCTAATTCGAAGCCTTTATAAAACTTGAAAAACTTCATAAATAATTTCTACCCTTAATAATATGTTTAGTGTTTTAAAGTAATAGTTCAAAGACATCCAACTGCCGTTAGCATTTTTCCCAGAAAATCTGTGAGTAATAATGTTATAGTATTCAAAACAATAATCCCATAAAGTGTACTATTATAGTCATTTTACAGACAAGGAAACTGAGTCTTGGAAGATGTCTTTCTTTTTTCTTCAAGTCATATAACATCAGGTGTTGAACTGAGATTTTTGAAGTTTTGAAAATTACTATTACCCCTTACCATATTCTGAGCAAAGAAGGTGAATACTGTCCAATTTTTAGTATATTTGATTTTTACCCATTAATTCATCAAATATTTATTTATCACCTTCTCTCTTTGAGTATTTTTCTGGTACATACTATCTTGCTACTGCATATTTTATACAACTCTCAAATCTGCACCTTTTTTTTTTTTTTAAGCTGAGCCATCCTGCCACCTGTTGGCATCTCAGCGGCTGCTCAGCTTGGGCCAGGACTCGAACCGCTGTTGCTCAGAGCTCAAACTCTTGAGTGAGCAATTAACCAACTGAGCCACTCGGCTGGCCCTCAAATCTGCACTTTTAACTTGGAATGTAAGATGAGCACTTGTTATTATTATTGTATCATTTCATTGAGCTTTCACTATGTGCTATTAAATGTATTCCATTAGGCCATTTAACCCTTAAAATCACACTTAAACCATTACAGACAACACAACTACCCCTTAGGGATGTGAACCAGGGTTCTCAGACTCCAAGCCTAAGTCCATATCCAGGGTCTATGTTATAGGGGAAGAATTAGAGCTCAGAAAGGGTATTCACTGAAAGTCACAACTTGAAAAGGTAAGAATAAAAACTAAGGAGGTTTTTTTTTTTTAGCTCCAGAACTTAATATTTAATTTATAAATGTTAGACTTTAAAACCCTTAAATTTAGGACTAAATGACAAAATATAAATAGTAGTAAAGACAATTAAAAAATCACCGCTATGATAAACACATGGTAAGCAGTTACAGTCTTTTATTTCAGTTGAAGGAATAGATGAAGATTTCACTGTACCCTTGGTACATGAACTTTATTATTGAGAAGCTGATTTGGGGTATAAAAATTTGGAATTAAAATAAATTCAAATATATTCCTTCCAGTGCATTACTTTCCAGTTTCAGAAAGACAGGCTATGCAAGTCAAGGAAGGGGAAAGAATAAATCCTAAGTATAGACATAGAGATAATTTAACTGGCCCCCATTTTCATGTTACTATTTCAGCTATAGTCCATTCATACCATCATCAAGGTCATGAACAATTTCTTCTAATAATGTATTCATTCAGATATTGCCCAAAAAAGATATCGTAATACACAAAAATTCCCCAAATGAGAAGATTAATATCGCTTCTTTTCTTTGCTTTCATTCTCAAAGTTTAAAGAACTCAGTTCCTTGCAAGATGGAAACCAACGGCTTTAAATTTTGATGCCATCTTAAAGGGATTCAAAGAAGGTCCTAGAATTCAAAGCCTCCCTTTGAAGAGAAAAAAAAAAAAGCAAAAAAAAAAACCCTCAAGACAATTGGATTTTGTCTTGCATTAGTGGTCTTTCTTAAAAATCACTAATGTCTAATTCTCTTTTCAGTCTATCATATAATTGTGTGCATACAATTCAGATCCATGTCATGTGCACACTCTCTTGCAGGAATTTGACCAAACGCCATCATTTACATTTGGAAAAAGTAAGATCCATAAACAAAAATGAAACTGGATATAATACCAAAAGTGAATTCTTTTAAAGTTATCAGAAATAACTGTTTCTTGATTTACTGAGTATATTTAAGTATACTATATATTGGTTTCAGTGAAGAAGTAGTATAGCTATTACATTTTAATCTACTAGCCACTTTATAGTTAATGCATTATTATTAAAATCTTTCCAAGTACCTAGAACATTGGGGTAGGTGCTTAGAATAAGTTAACATTTTAATTGTCTTTACTATTTCAAGTTGTCCCCCTTAACCACCTTCTAATAGCGTATGCTTAGCATAACTTCAAAACCCTGAATATGTCACGTAGTAACCATTGTGAACTGACCCTTGCTTCCTTGCCCATACTCATCCATCACCACCCTCTTATCTTCCCAGCTATTTCTTTTCTCCAAGCTAAAATTGTAACCCCTATTCCCAGTTGAGAAATGCATCAGCTCTGTGTACATGTAATCCTTGTACTTCTTCCCTGGCCGATTCTGACTTCTGCTCCACTCACAGATTAGTTGCTCTCCTGTGTGCCGTCACAGTAATGTGTGCTCCTACCACATGACCCATCTTAGCTAAATACCAGGGGTGCCAAAAAAATGTATACAAGTGGACACTTTCGTCAACATTGCTCAAGCAGTAGTTTGCCATAATCAGAAGTGTCTGGGCGCTGATGGTAACCACTTTGAGTACCTCTTGTAATTGCAGAAGTCAAACATGACTTGTATTCATCTTTTGTTATGTGTGTATATTGAGTAATAATTTTAATACACTTTTCCTTTCTTAAAATGTGTATATATTTATTTGGCACCTTTTGTATGTATTGTGTTTCTACTATATGCCAGCCACGTTTAATCTTCTGTAACAACTCTAGGAGCTTGCTACTATTGTTATCTCCATTTTTAAGACTTAGTAACTTTAAGTACATTCTTCAAGGTCACAGAGATTAAGTATCATACAGAATTAAAACCCAGGTCTATCTGATCTCAGATCCCTTGCTCTTAACAAGTATGTTGCTATTTCTAAATGTTATTAAGTATTGTGGTGCTGGCTACAAATTCAGTGCCCTATCTTCAACATGATAATTTGTCCATTAGCACATTATGGAGAAAAGTTTCCACACCACTAAAGAAAAGATGCCCCATGCCAACAGAATTATTTTGGTCTAATAATAAAATGTTTGTAATACACCCATAATGGTTTCTAATGGTTGCTTTCTTTTTCTTAGAGAGATTAGTAACCATCTGATTAATAGTGAAGAATAGAATACTGCCAAACACTATCATCAATGTTTGTAAGCTGTGGCTTCTATGATTCACCTTATCTTCTTAATTTAACAACTTTCTTAATTGGGTCATATCTTTCTAACTTTTCATAATTCCTAACAGAGTAATGATGATGTTTCTGTGATCCTATCTTTCCGTGCTTTCAGTAACCTACGATGAAATGTGTCTATCTAATTTTGGAGAATTAATTCACATATTACAGCTGGATGTGCTCTTGCATCTTTGTCCCAGTCTTAAATTTGATTTCCTTCTTTTGTGTCACTTCTATCCATTTCATTTGCATACCGCTTTCCTTGATGTGGAATGTAGCAATTGGACTTCAGTCATCATGCTGTTTTTTCTCAGCCTGTAGCATTTGTCTGACTTCTTCAGGAGCAGGCCTAACCCTTTTATGTTCAGCTACCTCTTCTATATACATACAAATAAAAGGCCATTATGGTTGTGATCAGTATTTGGCAAGGTTTGCCCCAATCTGTTTTAGGCATTTGTGATACTATTGTTTCAATCCCCAACAACAAAACATATCCAAAGACATTAATTCATTGAAAGAGCCCAATGTCTCTCAGACTATCTTGTTCAAAACAAAGGAAAGGTCATTTCATGTCTTAGCTACAAGGTCCAGAGGTACAGATGGCTGCTGATTTTTCAGCCTGACTTCAGCTATGCAGACCTTGTCCTAGAAGCACCAAAAGCAATATGCCTACAAATTCACTTTATTACCGCTTATGATGCCTGAGGCTTGATTCTTGGATTCCCATTTCACACCAGAATCTATTTACCAATATAAACATGCACAACTCAAAGTCCTCTCTTTTCAGGAAAGAGAGCAGCAAACCAATCTATACAGTTCCCATTGGCCTTAAAATCAGAACACATCAGGAGTGCCTTGTTAGATGAATTTAGCAGCAGGGAAGCCAGTAGCTCATCAGCTTTCTGTTCCTCAAAAGTAGGTACTTACTGCAGTCAAGAGGAATTATTCCTGAGGATTTCTGGTCATGGGGATGTTTTTATTTACCTTAACTAAAAGTAAGAATGAGACAAAAGAAAAGTGCTCACATTTGTTTCCCTGTACAATATAGCATTTGATTTAAACGTGCTTTGATCAACTCTCAGAGTGTTTTAATTGGTACATGAAAAGTATAGATTCAAATGAAATCCAAGTTAATGGTAGTTTTATTAATTCTCTAAGCAAACATTTAGACTGTTGACAGTGGCCCAGGTGCTTAGGTAGGTGCATGGATAGATACAAGACATGTAGGTCTCTGCCCTCAAGGAGGAGTAAACACAATGGTGAAGAAAGACATATTGATGGAGTACAATGAGGAGTTTGAATGACACGCTAGAGGAGGGACAGATGTGATCTTCCTGGCAGTGTTTGGGAAGACTTCATTCACAGCAGAAGGACATGAGAAAAGAGAAGAAAATTCATTGTTATTGGCTATTTAATCTGTTGCAGACCCTGACTAAGCACTCCACAAATGCCATCTTATTTCATCTTCGCCGTCTTCCTTTTTGATGGACAGTCTGCCCCTCATTTTTAGATGAGAATAAGCCTCGACCTGTTAAGGAGCCTGTCCACATTTTAGGAATGACAAAGTTGATACCCAAAAATCTGCCTAACTCTAAAATGTTTATTTCCTACATTATTCTACCTTCTAGGGGTCATTTGAACTATGGTGTTAAGAAATGACTGGGGAATTTTTAAAAGGATGTACTTCAAAGGTGTTTTCCAGACAGAGAAGAGAAAGGAGCCAATTCCAGGCAAAGGGACCAACATCTTAAAACTAAAAGTATGTAAAATAATATAGGAAAAAGAGAAGTTCTAGGACTAAACTTAAATAATGATAAATTTGCCCCCACCAAGAGCTAAATGTGGGAGGTTTATTATGAGTATTATCATTCTCTCTATTTGTGCCCTTCTCCATAAGTCCCTTTGCCTATTTGAAATTTTAAAAACATAGCAATAAACCTGATGTTTTTAAGGATAAAAATAATAATAAATAATTTTAATTTTATTTTTGTGCCAAGAGATTTTTATATACCAAGTGCCTTCTAAAATCTGAATACATATTAATTTTTTCATAAGGATCTTATTGGACAAGTAACACTATTATCACCATTTTAAAGATGGGAAAATTGCTACATAGGAAATTAATCAGGTAACTTACCTAGGGTCATAAAACTAGGAAGCAGTGAAATTGTGGTTTTATATAAAAATCTGTTCTTATCCACTACACAGTGCTGCCTCCTCAGTTTTAGTCACCAATAGAAGCATCTTAGATTCAAATGGTTATTCATATAAGAAAAGAAATAGAATGGGACAACATATAAAAAACTTGGAAGGCTATTTAGATCAGAGTCACTTAACTATATCATCTCTCATTTCATCAAACATAAGAGATTATTCAAATTATACATTGCCAAGCAAAAAGTCCTCATTCTCACACTGCTCTATTTTTTTTTTTTTTTTGCTCCTTGGAGCTTTGTTTTACAGAATAATCTTCCCAAATTAAGATGACTATCAACTGCATTCACTTGCTAGAAATAGTCAATGTCCATTTATAGAAATATAATCGTATTCAGATGCCAAGCAGTAGAACATTTCAGCTCTTCAAAGCATTCCTTTACTTCTTTGAGTAAGATACATGTGCGTCATCGAGAATTAAATAGTCTAAGGCTCTGCTACTTTTATGGAGGAATAAGCTTGTAACATCAAACTTCCTGCAGTCTTGTAGATAATAACTATAGATTCAGGGGGGGGGGAAACAAACAAAGCAGAGAAAAGCAAACAAAAAACAAAACATTCTAGGGCTCTGGAAAGTGAACAAAGCAGTTGGAATGCACAGAGGAATTGAAACTTGCAGAAAGTGACTGGCATTGAGTGTTTTTGTGGCTTTGCCCTGAGGGCAGTCACAATTATGTCAGTGGAGAAGAGTGGCTGAAACTCTATTATAAAATCCACCATGTTTCTGGCTAGTCAAGCCAGAAGAAGGGACATGAGGCAACCAGGGCCACCAGAGAGTAAGGGGGAGTCCAGGAAAGAAAAGAACTGATGATCAAAGCTGCTGCCCACCACAAGTAGGACAGAGTTCGAAGTTTGCGTCTAAACAATATAATTGCTTTTAAAAATAGAACAGTAGCACTTTTTGAAGAAATACAGAAGAATCCAGAGAAACCAAAACATAATCTGCCTAACATCCAGGACACTGTGCATAATTATTCTATATTGAAAGAGCTAGGAAAGTGTAACATAGTCTCAAGCAAGAAAAAAATGAGTAGAAGCCAATTGAAAGATGATCCAGATGTTGAAATTCTCAGATTATTATAGCAGTTATTATAAATATGCCCATTGAGGTAAAGAAAAATATGCTTGTAATGGGTGGATATAAAATTTCATTCTATTTGTGTAGAAATACAAATGCAAAAATAAATCTGATAAAATTTTAGAATTAAAAAATACAATATTTAACTCAACAAAGAAGGAAGCAAACAATCTAATTAAAAATGGGCAAAAGATCTAAACAGAAGCCTCATCAAAAAAAAATACATATGACAAATAAATACATGAAAAGATACTCCACATTATGTGTCATTAGAAAAATACAAATGAAAACAACAATGACATACCACTACATGCCTATTTGAATAACCAAAGTCCAGAACACTGACAATACCAAATGCTGGTGTTGACACACCAAGGGGAAAAAAAGCCCAAGAAAGATAAGTATATGGAATAAAAAGTATTGAAGTAATCCAAAATAAAAAGAAACAAACAAAAAGGGAAAATAGCAAATAATAAGATAGTAGACATATATCTAGTCATTTCAATAGTTACATTAAATAATAGCATACCCTCCAAAATATTTATGAATTGCAAATGAAAACAAAAATAACTTTACAGTAGTTAAACCCAGCAGACACTAACTTAATCAAGTTATCAAGGTTAACATTATAAGATATATCAGCATCATGTATCCCCTGACATGATACAATGCAAAGATCAAGTCACTTCTGTAATACTCTTGCCTAAAATGTACAATCTCAATTTAATATGAGAAAACATCAGGGAAACCAAAATTAAGGGCCTTTTACAAAAAAGCTAACTAGTACTATTCAAAAGTGAATAGGTCATGAGAGATAAAAGACTACAGAACTGTCACAGGTTGTAGTAGACAAAGGTGACCGACAACTAAATGTGATATAGGATCACTGAGTGGATCCTGAACAGAAAAATATGTTAGTGGAAAAACTTGTGAAACCCAATTAAGTTTGTAAATTAGTATTGCATCAATGCTAATTTCTTAGTTTGTGTTATGATATTATCTATATAAAATGTTACTATTAGAGGAAAATGGGTGAAGAGTATACAAGAGCCATTAAATTTCTTTGAATCTTTTTTTTGCTACGTTTCTAAGTCTAAAATTAATTAGAAATCAAAGTTTGAAAAGTACTAGTGAATTAAACACTCCAATTAAAACACAGATATTACCAGAGTGGGCAAAAAAAGCAACTATATGCTATTTACAAGAGACACACTTTCAAATTAAAGAAATCCATAGGTTAAAAATAAATGGATTTTTAAAAAACATATATGAAGATAGTAAATATAAGGGGGGTGAAAAAGCTATATCAATATGAGATAAAATTGATTTAAAGACAGTATCGCCAATGATAAAGAGAATATTTTATAATGATAAAGGGATACATTTCTTAGAAAAACATAATTATAAGTCTGTATCGTTAATGACTGTAATTGTTTATTGTTAGTAAAATAGTCTAAAAATAAATAATTTTATCAATGTCTCAGTATACATTGTTAATATAAATAAACTAAATTGAATTTTATATACTTGTAACAAACAATTAGAAGAAATTTTAAAAAACACAAAATAATATACTTGGGAATAATTTTAACAAAATATGTGTAATATGTCCTCACTCTAAACTATAAGACATTGCTGAGAGAAATTACATAACAGCTTAATAAAGAAAGAGATATACTATGTTCATGGATTAGAAAACTAATATTTTTAAGGTGTCAGTTCTCCACAAATTGATCTATAATTAAACATAATCCCAGTGAAAATTCTAGCAGGCTTTTTGGTAGACATTGATCAGCTGATTTTAAAATGTATGTGGAAATGCAAAGACCTAGAATAGCCAAAACAATTTTTAAAAAATAATAAAATTGAAGGATTTACACCAACTGATTTTAAAGCTTACTATAAAGTTATGTTAATCAAGACAACATGTGTCATTTACAAAAGAATAGACGTAGATTGAAAAAAAAAAGAATAGAGAAGCAGTTCTCAAAATGTGGTCTAAGATTGAATTAAAATTATTTTTCTAATAATAATAAGTCAGCTGCCTTTTTCACTGTCATGCTCTCATAAGTGTATAATGGCATTTTCCAGGAGACAAATGATCTGTAATATGGCAAAAGCAGATATTAGTATCTGGCTGTCTTCCATTAAAACTGACATTATAGAGATTACTTTAAAATGTAAGATAATGCCTTGTTTTCAATTTTTATTTTGAAATATGTAGATATTTTGTAAAAATATTATTAATTTTATGTAAATTAATATATGTTTTTAAATTCCTCAGTTTTAGTTTCTAGTACAGTAAACACTGATAGATATTTCCCATATAAACAATCAAAAAAGCTGCTTGTGGTTTTTCTATAGTATTTAAGAGTTGATGAGGTTCCATGTCAAAGCAACTGGGACTCTCATATATTGCTAACAGGAATCTAACATGGTAAAACCACTTTGGAAAACTGTCAGTTTTGCAAAACGTTAAGCATCTGCATGTTGTATGACCCAGCTAGTCCCCTCATAGGTATTTTCACAAAGAAATAAAAATGTATGTCCTCACAAATATACGTGACACCTTTATTCACAATACTCAAAATCTGAAAACAACACAAATGTCAACCAATACCTGAGCATTGTATGAAAATGTGACATTTTCATACAATGGTTACTGACCAATTGAAAGAAAGGGGCTATTCCTAAACATAACAGCATGATTCAACTCCAAATACTTATCTTGGGTGAAAGAAGTAAAGAGTATATATTCCATGAATCTATTTATATAAAATTCTTAAAAGTGTTTGCTAATCTACAATGAAAAAAGCAAACAAAAATCAAACAAAACAAAAAAACAGATCAATTCTTGTCTGGAGTCAAGGTAGCAGGAAGAATGTTCTGCAGTGGGGCAATGGGACAAAAAAATCTATTGTGGATGACATAAATGTTCTATATCTAATTGCGGAGGTGACTTTATGGATATAAACAACTGCCAAAATTGATCGAGTTGAATGCTGTATATTGTATATAAACTTGATACAAATCTTTAAAAAAGAACGATAAATGCGGCATCTAAATAAATTTCTAACCAATATTTACACACACACACACACACACACACACACACACACAGGTTGGGGTTACATATCCATACCATTGCTCAATTTACTCATTCAACAAATGAATCTTGTAATGTGACAATTATTGAAAGAAAAAAAAATCCTGACTGCTCGTATTCGGAAACCGGGAAGAAGAGCACCAACAAGATGAGGCCTTGTTAAGGCAGCAAGCTGAGAGAGGGCAGTTTATCTTGTCTTTTTCTGATCAACATTGGAATTGTGATTACAATAATATAATGGTCTCTGCCCAGTTCAGATCGCTCCCTTGTTTTAACTATTCTTAATAGATTATGTTCATTGAAAACTGCATAAAGTGGGCAAATGGTGTAGCTGAGAATAAAAGTTACACTGTAAAATAAATTATGTACATTTTACGAAGCGTCAACTTAAGCAAACATACCAACAAAGACAACACACAACACAAAGAATATATATGTATATCTAATAATATCCATCCTCGTGATTAAAGAACTTATAAAATCATTAATTATTAATGAGTTAAAGGACAGTTTCTGCCTGTCTTCTCTTTAGTTGTCTGACTAGATATGCACAGCCTGATGGGTGAACCACGCCTGGGAAAAGGCCTCAGGGCTATAGGCAATACTTCACTTACAGCAGCATAGGCAGGGTAGAAAACCAGAAATTAGAGTATCAGGGAGGTCACTAGGATGAGAAAAGTCCATCAGTGATGGGAGAACGAGAAAGGACAGCAGTGGTCAGGTCTGTGTACCACATGAGAGATGGGTGAGCACTATCAGTTCAGCACCTGACCCTCGAAGAACCATCAGTGGGTCACCGTTTTTACACGGAGACTCAGCTGCTCATTCTATGGGCCTCATACCTCACAGAGAAACACGGTGTTAGACTGGAGAGCTCGGTTCTGCTTGTTTTTTTTCATATCCTTTATTATATCCCTTGCCGTGTGTGGCCTCAATGACTAGGTTCTTCTGAGCAGCCAAAGTTTACATAAATTAAAGAAATTTTTTTTCTTTCTTTTATTTATTTTTTTATTTTTTTGCAGTTGCTCAAAGTTCAAACTAAATCTAAGCAAATAAAACTCTGAGTTCTCAGTATTGTTATTCTTATCAGCTGCTGAACGTGCCTCTTTAGAAGCGAGGCTAGAAGAGTGAGCTCGGCTTTGGCAGTTCTGCAAGTCTGAACCAACCCGAGGGAAAAATGAGCACCAGGAGCGATGAGTGTCTCGTTCATCAGGAACGTGCGCAAGCAATCCAGGCTGGAGTGAGAAGCGTGTCCGTAAACCACAGAAGAGAGTACAGCTGGGTCCTCACAGCAAAAACAAGGCCTGTAAACAGGAAGGATATACAACCCAAAGTCATGGGATCAGACAGGATGAGATTAGGCAGTGAGTCCTTTGAGCACAAACCTAGATCAGTACCTAAAATTGGGTCTACCTCATCAGGTACAATGCAAAAAGTGTGCCAGGGGCACTGAAAGGGCATGCAGGAGAAATCAAGATCATGCCCGTGTTGAAAGCTGCAGAGGCCTCGTTCTCTTCAGCGTACTAACTGCCAGCCAGAGTCACTGCTTTCTCTTTCCCCTCTGCCCTGCCTGCCCTGCACAGCTCTGCTGTCTGGCGATGGTGGTAGCCGATGTGAGGTATAGAGATTATTCTGTTTTATCGCTGTAAAAAAGACAATCTCCAGAGTGAAGAACTACCTCGAAATGCCTCGCCTTGTGTGATCGGTATAATATAATGAATTCCATGATACTTCCATACTGCTCCATCAACTATTTTCCACAGCTACAGTAAAACAGGGTTGTATATTGATCGTATTTTGCCGGGTATAATGCGCACCCATGTTTTTTGTTTTCTGGGGTTTTTTTCTGTGATCATCGTTTTACTTGCCACAATTGGAAGTGACTTGTCTTAAAGCTTTCTTTATTTGATTAGCAAATATAACTTTCCCATATTTAACGTTCAAGAATGACATAATCGTGCCTTTCTTTTTTTTTGTATAATTTTACCCTAAAAACTTTTTAAACCCTATGTTTCTTACCTATAATCTATTACTAAATTAAATAAGAAAATGCTATTATTAATCCTTGTCCCTACTAATCATATTCTCAAATATGTTTCTTCTATCGTGAAGTAGCACTCAGCCATATAGCTTGTAACACTTTTTAGGAAATAATTTTGACCAACAAGTGAGGTATCCCTGAAGGATAAGACAGAGTAGCTGATGAGAGCTTCTGGGATGAGGTCATGTTTGCCTTACACTGTACTCATAAATGATGTCTGCTTTCCCCTCAGGGTGAACGAGGGCCTCTGGGGCCCCCAGGTTTGCCTGGATTCTCTGGAAATCCTGTGAGTATGGGGATATTTAACTCAGTTAGCATTTCTTTAGTTATCATTTCTCTCTTTTCATTCCATTTCTTTTTCTTTCCTTGTTTTACACTTATATCTTAATGCTAATGATGTTTTGAAAAAAACAAAACTAATACCAACCTTTTCTTTTTTAGGGACCACCAGGGTTACCAGGAATGAAGGTACATTGTTTTATTTTATTGACTTCGTTACAGGAGTCTGTTTAAAATAGATGCCATAAAAACACAATTACTTTAAATCATTTTGGTGGGTCAATTGCCTATTAACATATTTGTCTAAACTCTGCTACATTAAAAGGGTATATAAGTGTTATACACAAACTTACATTTTCTTTTTTTTTCTGCTTATTTTTATTTTATTTTATTTTATTTTTTTTATTTTTAGTTTCAGGTGTACAGAACAATGCAATAGTTATCCTTTTCACCCTCACAAAGTAACACCACCCTCTCCCCCTTTATTGCCCTCCCCCCCGATATCATGCTTATCTATTACAATTCCATTGACTCCATTCCCACTCTCTACTCCATGTCCAGTGACTATATGTATATATAATTATAGTTGACATACAATATTATTCAACATCAGCTTCAGAAATACAGGTGCACCCATGTTTTTGACCCAAGCTTTCAGGGAAAAAAAAACTTTCATTTTAATTTTTTAATTCAAAATTTTATTTTTTTTACCTTTAGGTACTTGTTTTTTGTATCATAAAGGAATTTTAGCATTTATTTCTTAACATATTATGGTACAAGAGATTTTATGTAATAAATAATTACAAAACACACAAACAGGTACCAGGTACAAGAAAATGTATGTACCGGTAACAAATTTATGATATTTACACATCATAGAAGGCCAAGAATGCTTCAATGCTGCAAGTTCGTTGTAAGTTCAACAAAACTGATTATCATATTCCAGGGTATTATATTGCATATGGATATCGTTATTGATTTCTAGAGTTACATTTTTAGCTCATAATCATAAATAAAAGAATTACAAACATCTATATAGATACGAAATTAGTGCTACTCTTGTATAATGTGCATCCTTATTTTTATCTCGCAAATTTGGTCCAAAAAGTGCACATTATACATGGTAAAATACAGTAATTATTATTTGTCTTCTTTGTACAGATTTTACAATAACTCCATAATGCTTTGCCAGTTGTTACACTGCTCTTTAAAAACTCATGGATCATAAGGTAGTTCCATTTTCAGATTTTTGAGGTACCTCCATACTGATTTCCA
>NW_017731431.1:3810243-3838826 GCF_001890085.2 Hipposideros armiger
AAAAGGGTAACTATTGTATTGTTCTGTACACCTGAAACTAACAATAAAAATAAATAAATTTAAAAAAACTCATGTAAATTTATTTTTGAAATATGAATTTGCTCCCTTACTCAAGTTTAAAGATATTATGTGGGAGGGACAAACTTTCCTCTCCCTCATGGCTCTTCTGGCTGGTCTAATTATCAAATAGACATGAGACAGATTAGCAAGAGGAAACAACCAAATTTAATACATACATATGTATGGGAACTCAGGGTAGATGAGAGGTCAGAGACTTCACATGCACAAGAGGTTCAGAGATAGAAGGCAGATTGAGGATAGACACCCTGAGCTAGGGATAACATAATGCTTCAAAAAGTCATTGCAGGATGATAAGAAGAATAGATAGACATTTAGTAAATGAAAGTTTGTTCTGCCCTACAGACAGTAGTTAAAGGGAGGAGCCAAAGCTTCCTTTGAGCCTGAAGTTAAAACTGCCTCTAGATTAAAGTAATCTGCATACCACTGAGGCACATCTTGCGGTGGCTCATTCTGAACCCCCACAATACTAAGCGCCTTGTTTCTTTCTGAGTCATAATGATTGGTACAACCACACAGTATAACAACAAAATTTTCTTCTCATTCTTCAGTTTGTCTTACCTCATTATTTCAATTCAAAGCATAAAAGAAAGGCTATAATGAAATAACAAAATTTGTTCCTATGGGTATCCCCAAACTGGAGGTAATAATATCCAACCTGCCTGCTTCACACTATTCATGAGGATATCCGAATGTAGAAATGAGCATACTTTGAAAAACTGAAAATATGAGAATAAGATATTTTAAAATAAAATTTAAAATTGTAATACTTGGTGTATTCAGGAGGGTTCACTCTATCTAAAATATCAGTAGATAAAACATAGGTATTGTTCAAGTTTAGCTTGTTCTAAAATTACTTAGGAGACTACATCAAACTAAAATGTTTTTGCACAGCAAAAAAGCACCATCAACAAAACGAAAAAACAACCTGCTGAATGGGAGAAGATATTGTCCAATGATACTTCCAAAAAGTATATTAATATCCAAAATTTACAAAGAACTCATACAACTCAACACTTCCCCTTCAAAATACATCCAATAAAAATATGGGCAGAGGATGTGAATAGACATTTTTCCACAGAGAACATATAGACGGCCAATAGATATATGGAAAGATGCTCAAAGCCACTAATCATCAGAGAAGTGCAAATTAAAACCACAATGAGATATCACCTCACATCTGTCAGAATGACCATCATCAATAAATGAACAAACAAGTGTTGGCGAGGATGTAGAGGAAAGGGAACCCTCATGTACTGTTGGTGGGAGTGCGGATTTGTGCAGCCACTATGAAAAACAGTATGAAGGTTCCTCAAAAATTAAAAATAGAACTACCTTATGACCCAGCAATTTCATTTTTGGGTATTTATCTGAAAAAATCTAAAACACTAATTCAAAACATATATGCATCCCTATGTTCTCTGCAGCGTTATTTACAATAGCCAAGATGTGGAAGTAACCGAAGTGCTTACAAATAGACAACTGGATAAAGAAATTGTGGTACATATATACAATGGAATATTAGTTGGCCACAAAAAGAATAAAATCTTACCATTTGTGACAACATGGATGGACCTAGAGGTATTAGCCTAAGCGAAATAAGTCAAACAGGGAAAAACAAATATGATATGGTCTCACTTATATGTGGAATCTAAAGAACAAAATACGTAAATGAACAAACAAAACAGAAACAGACTCAGATACAGGGAACAAATTGATGGTTGCCAGATGGGAAGGTGTTAGGGAGCTGGGTGAAAAAGGTAAAGGGATTAATAAGTACAAATTGGTAGTTACAAATAGTCATGAGGACATGTATAGGAAATACAGTATAGGGAATACAGTCAATAATATGATAATAACTATGTATAGTGCCAGGTGGGTACTAATTGGGAGGTCGCTTCATAAATTCTGTATTGTCTAACCATATGCTATATACCTGAAACATATTAGAAACATATTAAAAACAATATTGAATGCTAATTTAAATTCAAAACTAAAAATATTGCCAGTTCAATTCCCAGTCCAAGCTGAGCTGCCGCTGAGCTGCCAACAGGTGACAGGATGGCTCAGCTAAAAATAAATAAATAAATAAATAAATAAATAAATAAATAAATAAATTTACTTAGGAGATAGTGTCTACACTCATATTATTGCCATTATTTTTAATGGTATACCCCTTAAAATATAACAATTTGCCATGAGCATGATTATTTTTACATAGAGAAGAAAATCACTCATGTTTATCCCATCCACTATAAATATTATTAGTTTTTTAACAAACTAGACAAGAAAAAAAACAAAACTGATTTTGAGTGTAAAAGTCCAGGTAGATTTAAATAAGGGTCCAGAACTATGATAGTTGCAATTGATACTATTTGGCCGAAATTTCTACCATTTATATAGCATGCCAGTCTTATAAAAATTATGTCACTCTCTTAAAGGATTGAGACAGACAAAATGATTTAAATTAATTTAATTCCTGAACTATGGTTCAAAGAAAGCACATCTTGTGCTTCTCAGGATATTTTATTCAGTGCATATTTGAGGAGGAGATGGGGTACGGTCAGCCTTATTGACCGGTTAGACTTCGGTTGGCCCTGTCACCACTTTTTGTTTTGCATTTTCTTTGATTGATTTAAGGAGGAAGGAAGGGAGCAAGAAAGGGGAAGGGCACTTTTTTTTGTTATTTTTGTCAACAACTTAATTAAGGAGAATTCAATAGGAATAATATTTCGTGATTAGTTTTATTCCACATGATTTTAGTGTTCCTTTATATCTGTATACATTTGAATAAAAGCCTTCTATGTAAAATTCCACTCTACTTTCTTCTGCCTTCTATAGTCTGTTCTTTTTTTCCCACCCAAATCAATGTCAATGACCGTGTCATATGGTGAGCATAGCGCTGACTTTGGCCTAGAAACATCTGGATCTGAGTTCCAATATTGCCACACAATAGATGTGTGACCTTGGGAAAGTCATTTATCCTTTCCAGGTGACAGAAAAATGACATTACATGTGCCACCGTCAAAGGTCATTTCTAGTTTTAAACAGAAATAGCCTATTTTTTTTAAATCCATTAACAAGTTGTGATGATTCTCTTCTGAGAATACTGACTTCCCTCTTATTATTTTAATTCACACTCCTTATGTTAAAGTGTTTGTGTGTCTTAAGAATTTTAGTTACAGTACAGCTGATTTTTGGAAGGCTTAGCTAAAAGAAAAATTGAAAATTCAACATTTAAAGGAAAAAAAACCACTAATGTCATTTAAATTGACACTAAAAATCATTTTGAGATGAAAATCTTGTCTTTTTCAAATATTAAATGTGCATGTATCTGATCGATGATGATTTATTATCAAGATGCTGAGGCTCAATGTATATAGTAATATCTGTACAATAAATAAAATTTTAGAGACCACCAAAGTCACCAAATCCAACACACCACATATTCTTGAATCCCAACACTAGCATGTTGATTAATATTTTCTGGAACTTAGCTGAACAAGCAGATGTGTGAAGTATCACGTAGCCTTCCAATGTTTCAGGTCAAGAAGCCCTCTTATGGTAGAGATTTTCTGGGGCGTGAAGGTTTTCTATGTGTCTCACTTACAGATTCTAGAGCTTTTGTATAGGTTTAAAATACATAATTATCCTGGTAGCTGCAAAAGTAGAACATCCCATATCACAGTAAAATACTCCAGGTGCATTGTCACCATCTCCTGGTTGCCTTTGCCCTGCTTTTCATTTAGTTCTCACTGGATTTCTAGAGCTCTTGAACTTGACAAAGGTTAGACAACACACCACTGGAGCAGTTTGTGAGCATCAGCAGATTTAGCTTGTAATTTCATTGATCTATATGGGCTCACTGTTTGCAAACCAGCTGCTGCACTGTTTCCCCACAGCTACTGATCTCAGTAGCATTGATTTTTTTCCTCCGTACATTAACATAGCATTACTTCTTTAATGGGCAATAAATGACTGAATGTAAATACAATCAGGGCAACTACAACAAAAGGAAAAATGTAGACCCATTTTTATTTAAAAGACCCTTTCCATTAATATTTGCCACAAAAATTATAACACAAATTATTGGCAAAAGTAATGCAATTTTGATTTTAGTGCATTTTCTTCATTTGTAGATATGTGGTGTCTGCCAAGTGGTCTTCTCTTCCTAATGCATTTGGCAAAGCAATACAGTAAGGGTGCTTTTATAGATACTGTAAATTTGAACCATTACGTTAGTACAACTAAATTCTATTCATGAAAGAAAGCAGAAAGCAATACAAAGGTTTACGCTTAATTTCACATCGGCTGAAAATGAAGGTATTTCAGATTATGTTAGCTGGCTAAAAGGTACCTTTAAGATATTGGTTAATTTTCATAAAATTAGAAAAAAAGGACTAATCTTTGATATTAAAGAACTTAATCTATATAAATATTAAGATATAATGCTTATAGATCTTCCTGATACATATTTAAAGTGGGTATTGTGTGTGTGTGTGTGTGTGTGTGTGTGTGTGTGTGTGTGTGTGTGTGTGCAGGGTGAATACTAAACATTTCTCAGAGTTCCTGTCTGGTGTTAAAATCTATAAATGATAACCCTGGGAGAGGATATAGAAAGTATGTATTTTAAGGTTCATTATGCATAGATATGTTTTAGGTGGTGAAAGACATGAAAAAAACTTGAAAACAGACTTTCACTTTTTGCTGTTGATATAGATACTCTAAAGAAGCCAACTGCTATTAAGCCCAATCATGAATTTCAACTTGGAATAAAACAAAATCAGCAATGTATTTTAGTCCATAAATATTACAATTCTGTTGCTACTGACAATATATAACCAATCTCTCATACCCAACACAATCTCTATTACCAAGCCTATTGTTTCCTTTTTTTGTTTATTTGACTTGAGGTGGGCAAAATCTTTTGGCAGCAACTTTCTCAGATGGTTTACACCAGAACTCTGACAAGTATAGTTTTGAGTTTTTAAGAAAATGGTACTCCAATCTAAAGTCGTCTAAAAAAAATCACCTATTTTTAGCTATGCCTTTAAAATACCTCTATTTATTTTCTCAATACTCTTCCACCACTTTCCAAATTTCACAGAGGTTCAGAGACCATTATATGTCAAATAAGTGGAAGTAGCTGTTTGCAGCAATAATTTGTGTTGGTATTTTATACATCAGTTTTCTGTTTTAAAAAAGTATGTGTTGTAGACCGGTGATACGAGTATTAATCTGTAGTAAGATTCACAGAACCAATGATAGAGATGGAGAAAATATCTAGAGAAACATCTAACTCTTACATTTCAATGGTTTTATTGTCCTTTGACTGTTGTCACTGTTACTTACAAAAACATTTACTCATTTCTTTCACTCTAATATATTTTTTCCAAATTATGTCATTGTCTATAACTCACATCAGTGGTCTGGCCCATCCCCATGCCTGAGACCTATGAATAATTTTGACATGAATAATACTGTATCCTCATGATATAGTCCCATGTCTCACTGTCAAACAAGGAACTGCTGCAGAGTCTCTGTCTTTGAGTCTTGGATGATTCTGCTCCTTGGTCACCAATCCAGCAGAGCCTCTTCCTGCAATACTCATCTGTCCTGACGCACTCCCTGTGCCAACAGATTTTAAAATGCTGGGTTGCCAAAAATGTATACACATGACTTGTATTCATATTTTGCTATTAGTATATATTGAGTATTACAATTTTAATAGTTTTTTTTTCCTTTCTTAAAATGTGTATACACTTTTTTATCACTCTCTGTATTTATTCATTGTAAATGAATCAAATTCTCCTCATTTCTTTCTGTATCACCAGAAGAAAACCAAGAGAGTGGAGCTTCTCTTTCAACCATAAAATTTCAGATTTAGGAGGAAAAGGAATACTTAAGAAATGAAATCCCTTTCAGATAATTTTTGGAGGTAAGGAACAAACACTCTTAGATTCTTTTTTTAGAACTTTATACAATCCATATCAATCACTATTATCTTTAAGGAAATTCCAGACCAAAGAGTAAAGCCATAATTCATGTGGTCCAGTAAAATGTTCCTTTACCAATTAATGGGACACATGAAGTGAATTCATCAGAGAACACTCAGGAGACCCCAGGGTGGAGTCAAAAGAAAGGAGTCTAGGTGAAGAGCTTCCCAGGAGAAACTCTTAACTTAAAATGGACTGTGACATGAGTAGAAAACAAACTTTTGCTGTGGTAGGCCTCTGAGATTTTAGGTTTATATGTTAACTTCTCTCTTCTCTTAATAATTCTCTGTGATCACTATATCACTTATTGTCCTGTGTTGTAATACAAAGGCAAACACAAGCTTTAGCAAGGAATATAGGGCTTTGGGTCCCGACACTAAAAGAGACTTGGAATTTTTACCTTTTTGGTAAAGTAGCTTACTTCTTCTTGTGGATTTTTCTGACCAAGTTTTCCTACTAGGTGTTCTGTAAGGGTGTATGTCATTCTTCATTGAAAATCATGCAGCTGTTTCTGACTTTAATTTTATGTGGTCCCCAAAATGAGATAATAAAGCTTAAAATTATTACCTACTATTCATATAACACTTACCAAGTACTAAGAAAAACTTTACTAACATGCAAATGTCATTAAAACCCTTAAGATAGATATTATAATACACGTTTTATATATGAGGAGATGGAGACTTCCAGAATTGAAATAAATTACTGAACTAGTCAATTCTAGCACAGATTATTTGACCCTAAGTCTGTAAATACTCAAATTATTAGTTCTCTTAACATATCAACAGTTTCTTTTATTAGAATGCTTCAAATAATAGTATGTGACAATATATTATCTTATGATATTCATACTTATTTCTGAGGGGTCCATTTTTTGTGGGTTATGTTTCATTTCTTGACTATATTCTGGATAAATGAGGAAACCAAATAGCTAAGTTCCAGAAAGGCGAGATGTGTTTTATTACAATATATTAGTAATAATCCCTTATCTAATATATATATATATATATTTATGTTTTAATTTAAAACATTTTTATCATAGAAAATTTTAAACATAAACAAAAATTGAGAATATACTTGACCTCCATATATCCATCACACAGCTTCAACAATAGTCAAATCATGGCTGATCTTATTTCATATACTCCTCAAACCTTTCAGATTTATTTTGAAGCAAATCACAAACTTCAGATAATTTCATTTGTAAGTGGAGAAATATATAATATCTTTTCGATATGTCTAAAACATAAGAAAGCTTAAAACATATGTAATTACAATGCTACTATCACACATAAAAATGATTAAAATAATTTGGGTAGGAATTCTCAAAAGATATTACTCATGTATTTGCTAAATAACATATTGAATTCATGTCTTGTTTCAGGCCTATCTGAACATCTTCGAGCCCTAGTCAATACATTTAAAGAACTTTCATTCTATACTGAAATTACATACCTAGTTTTTTTGTTGTTGTTGTTTTCTTAGCAGCTTCTAGTGTGAATGTTATTTAAAATATTTTTCTTTGTTTAAATTGTGAATATTAACTTATGCCTTAAACATCTGCATTTCAAATTACTGTCAATAACCTTTCTATTATTGAAGTTATTTACATGCTTGTTTGCAATTGCTGTATTACCCAGGATGTAATAGAATTAACTTACTCTAAGTTATCACACTTTTCATTCCTATAAGTGTTAATGATCTAGGAGTAAAATGTAGGACTTAAAAGATAGCTACTAATTGTCAGGATTCCATCATCAAGTGCATTAATACTCCCTGAAAAGTATGGCCTGGCTCTAGGACTGGAATTTGGGTCCTGCTCTATTTCTGGCTTCCTGGCTCTGTCCTTTGTATCAGTACTGCTGTGTACATTACTACCCTTGTTGTTAAAAGGGGAATTACAAGATAATAATACACAACCTTGTGTGCCACACAGAAATCTTGTGAGAATTAATACTCAGAAAGGACTTTGGAGCTTAGTGAGAAAAGGCACTTTAGAATATAAACACCATGCAATTATTCTTACTACTGAGAGCCAGAAAATGCTAAGAAGAAATAGCATGATTATTGTGGCATGCATTAAGCCAAATAAAAAAGCAGGCTACTGGAGAATCCCATCGAAGATAAAAATTGCTTTGACCAATCCTTCCTTCCCTCCAGCCACTGAAAGAAATTATTTTTATAGCCATGTTTAAGTGGTACTCTAACTTTCTTTTATTTTGCTTAAAATCTGTGATACAGGAATTGTGCTTAAATGAAATTTCCATCAGCTTTTACATATTAAAAAAAGCAAGTGCATTTTAATGCACATATTGAACATTAAATCATTTTTGCTGCAGGTTATTGCAAGTAAATAGTAATTGTAAAATAGATTCTTTTTGATGAAACAAAATGAAAATAGACTGTTAATGCTCACCTCAGATTTTCTCATCATTTCATTAACAGTTCAACCAGGAATGGTATTTTTATAATGATGGGCAGGAAAATCATACTCATCAATGTGCATCCATATTCACATGTTAGTGCACTGACTCTGGAACTTTAAAATAAGGGCACGGAAATAGGTGAATTGCAGATGCTCCTTAAAATGATTTGTAAGAACTATTTTATTTGTTCAACAATTATCTCTTCATTCGCAACATTCAGATACCAAACTCGTTAGGAAATATAACAATTTAAACAAGAATCAGTTTGCTTTTCCACAGACTTGTCTTTCCAGAAAACAGGGATTTGACAGACAAAAATCAGTGGAACAGCAGCTTAGATTCCTAGTGGACTAGCTACAAACTTCTGTCCTACTTTTGTGCCAACTAGAAACTCAAACCCTCTCCATCTCATTTACTCTTTGTATCTTTTTTTTTTTCTTTCCATGGAACTCTTTTACGTTTACACATATGGCTTGCCCCCAAACTTAAGGTAATTATGTACATTAAGACACTGTGAAACTGTAAAGATTCAGCTTATTTTAAACAAGAATACTAAAACAGCCATGCCTGGTAAGGACAGTTTCAGCTGGTGCAGACGGGCCACTGGTGAGCTTGCATTGCCCCCTATGGTTGCTATCTGACAGTTCCCAGGGAAAAACAGCAGCGTGCTCTGTTGTCGCAGCGGACAGCAGCATCTGGAAATGGTGCTCTGAGCATTTGCTCAGCTCTGAATAAACACTTTACAGCATGAGGGCATCGATTCAGACGCTAATACTTTGGAAGTGTATATGCTTTATTTCAACTCATATTAATGCAGTAAATTAACAACATCTTCAGACTTTATCACTAGAATATAGGTTGTCAGCCTTACACAAATGCTCAAATTATATCAGTGAAAATTCTTTTAAGTAACAAGCATTTTGATGGTCACTTTCAAGTGTGTCACTCTCTGAAAAAGATTCTGTTTCTGAACTACAATTTTACCTCTTGTCAGTTTGGTACCATCTAGCATCAAGTTATGAATTTACGTTGTGCACACACCTGTTTTTTACTACTGAACGGGAATGGTGAGTTCAATGAAAGGACAGGCTCTGCCTCACTCCATTGTACACCCATCAGTGGTAGCAGAGAGCTGAGCTCAGAAAAGTTAATCTATTAAGATTATTAATATACCCTCTTTGAATTTATTTTATTATTAATTGTCTTAGGTCCAGTGTCCTAGAAATGCAGCCTAACAGAGCAAACTGGACACACAAGAAGTACGAAGGGTGTGTGACCTTTAGGCAGAGCCTGTAAAGAAGGAGAAAAGCAGGAGAGGAAAAAACTTAGGAAAGATGTGATTTCAGGTAATATCCAGCATTGGCTGATCCTCAATATGGGTGGGATGGAGCCTTAGGCATAAATTATACCATGCCCCTACTTACAGCAAGAGAGCCAGTCTATTGTACCCCTTATATTTTGGTCCTTAGCTGTGGCCACTCTGGGATACTGGGAGGCCTGTAACCTCCTGGCAGAAGCAGCAACCACAGCTGAGAGTAAATCTCCAGAGAAGGGGGCAGCTGTGAGCTGTGAGTAGCCAACACTCCAAGGAGATGGAGGACAATGCAGGGGCCAGTAAAGGGGATCTGGGCTGAACACTTTCAGCATCAACTTGAATGCACTTGTTCTTACCTCAAATTGACTCTGTCTGGGCACAGATTCAGGATTCTGTGGTCACAATTGAAGATACTCACTAGCTGCTACAGTTGGTCTTAATGGCAAAACTGATACTCACCGCCCTCCTCCATTGCCCATTCCTCTCTCTCTAGCACATCTACTGGCCCCGGTGATCTAGCTACTGCAGAAACCAAGAGCCTGATTCTTGAGGGTTGTGCCCGTTATAATACTATCATTCGAAGGTCATGATAGCTATACTTGCCCATTCACAGTTAGAGATGAGTGTGAGAGGGCCCAAAAATACTCTCTCTCCCAACCCCAGTGGATCATCTGAGTGCCAACATGTTCTTCCCTGCTCTCAGCAGTCCTGACTCCCAAAGGACATAAGGTCACTTATTCTTGCTTCATGTCTGCTAGTCTACCAGTACTAGCTGCCCCAAACCAGTTGGTAGCTGTACCTTTACATTTATAGAAATCTTCCTGTGTCCAAAGGTGGAAAGGACCCCTTCTAAAAACCCAGGACCTCTAGACTTACAGAACTTCAGGTTTCAGGGTCAGGAAGCACAAATCCCCAAGCAGGTGAGTAGGAATGATGGTGAGGGAGGCCGCTCCTCCTTTCACCCCTTAGTTCCCAAAGCCATGTGTATTAGTTTGCTAGGGCTGCCATAACAAAAAAAACAGGCTAGGTGGCTTAATAAACTAAATGTATTCCCTCACAGTTCTGGAGGCTAGAAGTCCAAGATCAAGGTGCCAACAGGGTTGGCTACTCCTGAGGCTTTTTTCCTAGGCTTGCAAATGGTCATCTTCTCACTGTGTCCTCACATGGCCTTTACTCTGTGTGTGTGCATTCCTGTAATATCTTTCTCTTCTTACAAGGAAACCAGTCCTATTGGAATAGGTCCCCACTCTTATGACTTCATTTAACCTAATTACCTCTTGAAAGGCTCTATCTCCAAAATCAGTCATATTGGGGCTTAGGGCTTCAATATATGAATATGGGGGGAGGGGCAAAATTCAGTCCATAACACTATAAATTCTACCTTTTTCTGACACAGCAGCATATAATGGATGTTGGTTTAAGAATATACCACATTCTAAAAAAAAATAGTACCCCAACCTTTCAAGGTGTAACCTCCAAATTGGTACCTTATCTGGATCTATTAAAGGACATTCCACTATTCTAACTGGACAGTAGTTTCTGGATGGTGCAGTAGATGATGAGACCAATGGTTCCCATGGTCATATGCCCATTTCTCTACCTTCTTTACCAACAACAACAAAAAAACACACAAAAAAATTGATCTCTTGGTCTGAGACGTTGTTATAAAGGATTTTATGCCAATGAATCAAATACTCCATGAGCTCTTATGGTATGATGCTAGTCATAGTCCCATGGGCAAGAAAGGCAAACCCAGATGTGGCAACACTGGTCAGGATAAATCCTGTCTTTTTCAAGATAGAAAGGGCCCCATGAAATCAAATTGGCACCAAGTGGTCTCCCTGGGGTACGGTATCATATAGGATACTCAGCATTAATCTCTATTAATGACAGGTTTTCAGAAGCAGCAATTAGTGAGACAGAACACATATTTTTAGGGATATTCTATCTATCTCTGCCACCATGGCCCCTGCATCGCATGCCCTTGATGCCATCATTGTCACGGTCAAGGAGAGAGGCTAATAACAATCGGCCAAGTTATCCTGTACACTGGTTATTTAGTGCTTTTTCTATAAAGGACCCACTCTAGTGTACAATTCAAAGAGCTTTGTGTTTCTTTTCCACTCCCATAGATCCATCTACATGTCTTTTCCAGACATCTTTAACCTTGGTCTCGCAATATTGCTCTTTCCGGATGCCTTAACTAACCATCTAAATTATATATCATTGTCTATGAATCCATGAATATTATTACCTTAAACCATTTCTTTCTTTACACAATAACCAGGAGCTCTGCCCAAAGCCCTGCCAACCAGTAGGTTTCCTTTCCTTCATCATTGTCTTTCTCCTTCAATGCCACACCTGAGTAGATGCGTAATGCATTAACTATTTATTTTAGGTTTGCACCAATGTGCCAACTCATCTGTGAACCAAGCTCAGGGTTTTATCCCCCTTGTCACCTAGTCATAGGGAACTCCTGTGAGGCCTGTCACAGGTTGGAGGAGTAGGCTTAGTTAATAAACAGGTTGTTTATTAAGGAGTCCCCTTGGGTTCAACGCCTATGGAAAGAAGAAGGAAGCAAGCTTAGGGAGAAGTCAAGCTCTAATGTAGCCTTGGCCGATACCATGGGGATCTCTAGATAAATATTTCTGGTAGATAGATAAAATGGCCCTTCAGAGTTAGCCTGGGTTGGGCCAAAGTGAACAAGCCTTTCTACTTGTATTGATAGGTAATGAACATGACCATGGGTGAGGCTGCTCTCTGCACCTGAGACAATCCCTAAAAGATCTGAGAGCTAAAGAGTATCTTTTCACAGAACCCCTTAAGGATGGGGCATTGAGCCCTTCGCTGAGGTGGGGGCTGCCATCATACAGCCACTCATATGAACTGAGGACAGGTTGTCATGCAACAGTGATAGGCAACAGGGAGTTCTAGCTACCTTATTTATGCAACTTTCATGAGCCCTCTGGACCTGCTTGAGTTTATATATCCTAGATGTATCACTTCCATTTTATAATGGATTGATGCTGGGCTCACCCTACCCAAACTTATGACTTGGTAGTCTAACATTACCCAGCTCATGATGAGAAATTCTTGTTACATCATCACTTCATATCCTGTTGTCAGATATTTCATCTATACCAGGGCTCACTATCATGCCAGGGTCTGTTTGTAGAATGATATACAGTTCCTTGCTGCATATGACATGCCCTCGCTCCAGAACTTCAGGAGTCTAGATACATCTCTTCTACTGGGGGTTGAAAGAGTTTCCATTAGCATGATTTTCTACCATAAATAGCTCTAGGTATTTATGAAGTATGTATAAGGTGTTTATGAGGTATGCATGAAGTATATATAAAGTATGAATGTGGTGTGCCTGGCCATATGGCCTAGTAGCTACTTGAGCCACAGCTGGACCACCTGCAGTGTGGTTTCTTGCTCTAGGCCTCCTTCAAATCCAGCAGCTTCTAGGTCATCTGTTAAATGGGTCAGAGCAATACTATCAAGGGTAGGCTATTCTGCCTCCAAAACCTGAAGACATCTCCCAAAAGATATCATTCTTATAGAAGGAGGTGGAAGGTGCAATAGCTTGTCCTTTACTTTGGAGGGGATGTCCTGGCATCATCTAGACCACTGTACCACTCCCCTAGAAAAACTGCACCACTGAGGCAGCTTCTGAATATTTTCAGAGTTTATCTACAATCCTGTGTTACTTTGGAGGAGACATGCTTGCAGGCTCTATGCCACCAAGCTCCAGACCCCAAATCATACCATTAATGAAGGTTCCTAAATTTTGGTGAAGTTTACCTCCCACCCTCTGGAGAACACATGTTTTACCAAGGAACCCATAATTATCGCCACTTCTTGTTCTACATCTATTGGACCAATACAGTATTCTGCAGGGTATCGAGATGGTCCATCCCCCATTGAAATGTTATGAGACTACAGAGATTTAACATGTAACTCCAAGAAAAGACTTTACATGTATATTGCTGTCTGTTCCATGTGAATGTTAACTATTTCTCATCCTCTTTTTTTATATGTATGGGACAGACTATATTCCAAATCTCACCAGCCACATACCACATATCCAAAGCTAGGTTAATCTGCTCAACTAAAGATAGCATACCTGACACAGCTGCCACAATTGTGATTGCCATTTGTTTAAGTTTGTGGTTAACCCACTGTCATCTTTTATGATACATCTGGCTTGTGCATGAGATAGACTGATGAATTAAATGAAGATATAATGGTACCACAAGCCTTACAAACTTTAAGGCTTTCAGGATAGCACTAATCCCTTCCATTCCCCTGTGGACACAATATTGTTTTTGATATATTATCTTGGCTGAGAAGGGGTTAGTGAGGCAGTATCAGGGGCTTCCACTTTCACTGCAGCTGTTATTACTGGATCAGTTAAGAAGCCATAAAAGAGTTCTGCTAACTGCTAAGTATGTTCATTATGATCACACATTCCCAAACCAAAAAACTGTCAAGGAAGTGAATCTGCAGAGCCCATGGGTCCACTGTGAGACAGACGTAGGCCAGGAATCCATTACTAACTCTTCCCATGCACCCTTTTCCTAGCTGGGAGGCTCTGATAGTGATTTGGTTCCTTGAGTATCAGCATCAGCTTGGATAGTGTATCCAAAAGACCTCACCTGATCTGGATACTCCTTAGTACAGAGTTACCCAAGAAAATGGCTGTATATCCCTTTGGGAAAAGACTGGAGAAACATCATTGCATTTAACAGTAATGTTCAAAGGGCCTTCCTTATAAAAGGGAACCTGACTTCTCCTTAAGTTGATGAAGTCTGAGTCTAATAACTGTGCAGGTCTGGGAAGTTGGCAAAGGATCATAACTTCACGTTTTGGAGGCTCATCTCAGCCTTCTGTATATCTGTTCTTGATCTCATCTGATTTTAGATACTCTATATACTCAATACATAGAATAGTGCTATACATCTATCATCTATCTATCTATCTATCTACCTACCTACCTACCTACCTACCTACCGTTTATAAAGCCCAATCCTATTATAATGTTTGTTCTAACACCAATCTCAGCCTACAAAGTACAGCCACTATGAGCTTTTAAATGATGCCGGTGCCCCCTTCCTAAATGGACTATACTGTAGGCTCTTCCAAGAAACAAAATCAGCAAGTGGGTTTTCAGCATTTATATAGTAAACCCTTTCTAGAATGTCCACTTTTCCAAGCCTTTGTTCAGTTCCATCAATTGGTCACAGCAGTCTGGCAACTCTACTACATTAATTGAAAGCCATTAATTTTCAAGCTTCCAGGAAGTTTCCAAGCAGTGCATCTGAACCATTTTTAGGGTAAGTTGTGCATCACAGGAGGGTACCCCCATATTGGCATACTATCCCTGATTCAGCTTTATATTCTACCCTAACGCCCTGATCCAATACCTTCAGAACCTACTCTCAGGAATGCTTTTCTAGTTACTGTTGTGCTTATTAGTCATTCCTGAAACTCTGTTTGCACATAATCTATCCCCTCCTTCAGCAGGCTCAGTACTTTACCATCTGGGTTATGCTGAGATGAGATCTTAGTTGGTTATGTGGCCAAGAGGGGAGGTGGGGAAGGTTCAGGAGAGTTAACATTGTTTGGTAAGGCATCTGTCTCATTTGAAGCTTCCACACAGTCTTCAATCAAGAGGTAGGGGAGTCTCTACCTTAACAAAAGGGACTGGGCCACTTGTACAAGCCTAGATGTTTCAGGGGAAACCAGGAGCCCAGGCTTTACCTGTATATACACCCAGACAACCCTATCCCAAGTTCCAGGGTCACTTTCTTTACCTTTCAGGGATCTGGCCATAGCATACAAAGCTTTCTCTTGAGTTCTGTGACTTTTATAATTAAGTCCTATGCTTGGTCTTCAGTTCTCTCTGCCCTCCAGCTGCAGGAGCTGAAGGTCTCTTTAAAAGCTGCCAAAGAGGCCCTCTGACTCTCATACTTAGCTTTAAATTGGTGGTTGATTGCCCCGGGCCTGTTATTTCATCTCTTCAAAGCATCAGTGGCATTCAGAAATAGCTTTTCAATTCTACAATCTTTATAATTTATATTTCTCTGGAACCTCTCAAATGCCAGAGATATTGCACAAGCCAGTGCATCTCCTTCCGCACATATCCTACCCAGCTGACCTCGGGGAGAGCCATAGCAATTGCACTGTGGCTGCATGCCAAAGCTGTGCAAACTCGGCCTACCACCAGTTATGAGGTATTTGTTGCAAGCCAGCCCTCCAGTTCCTAATTCCAGGATCCCATTCTTGGAGTCTGCTTCCTAAGACCACTGCTGGTACCATATTAGGACAGGCTCCCTAGAAACGGAACCCAATCCACCATTTCAGAGGCTTTGTTGAAGGAGATTTCTTCAAGAACAACACTTATAAGAGTGGGAGTGAAGCAGCATAAGGAAGGAGACAGAGCTGATTAAATACATTTTCTCAGGTAAAGTCTAGTCTTGGCCTGATCCATGAAGATTCCAAGGAGTCTGGGATATAAATCTTACCACAGTATTGTTCCCTCTTCGGGCAAGTAAGCTAGACTTTTTTACTCCTGTATCAGATGAGATAGTCTGCATGCCATTCCTGAAGCGAGGGAAAAGGAGGGTCTAGCCTTCCTGGCTAGACTGCGCCTGTCAGGGTGCAAAAAGTGGGGATCTGGGGAGCGAGGGGTTGGGAGTGTTCTGGGAGCTGTGATACATTTGTAGCCAATGCTACCAGCATCTGGGAGTGTGGGTACAACATCACCGGAAAGGAGACCTAGGCAGGGCACCATAGCTCCTAAGCAACCAAAATTACTGACTGTGGCATCAGGAACAACTTTTAATTAATAATTCCCAGATTTTTTTTTAAATAAGTTTTTCCAAGATCTATTTGGGCATAGAAAAGTAGATATTATACATACAAATGTTCACATAATCAAAGATTTATGAAGACGTTTCATAAGATCACATGGAAGAAATCAGAATACTTGTGTGAAGAAACTCATCACATGACATCAAACTGAGGATGAGAAGTCGGCACCACACAGCACTCAGCTTGAGAGGAGAGACGCAGGACAAATTCATTTGGCTGCCAACACAACACCCTTTCTGTCTCCTTCGGAAGTGGCTGCCAGCCAGCAACAACTCAAAGTGTATTCAAAAATAGGTGAGGAACTTATAAGGTAAACAATTCAGAAAGTCAGCTTTTAAAAAATTAATTGTAACATTATTTGCTTCATCCTAGATGACAGATAAAGAAGAGTTTCTTTTGAATCCATCAATGAATTGGCAGTATCTAAAAGAGCAAAAGACGTAATAAACCACAATTCTATCCACAGGGAAACGCAGCTTCCAAATCTGTTCTACAGAAAACTGAACTCATTCCTCTGGCATCACCAAAAAGTCAATGTCCTCCACTGCCAACATCCCACCGAGCCAGTCAATTTCTAACAAGGACGTTAAGTTCTTTTCATCTTCTTCCTCCCCATTAAACCTTAAAGGACCAATGTCCCATTCCAATAATAATGCGAGTCTAGACATTTCCTATAAAATTCTACTGACATGATGAAAAAATAGAAAAGCAAATTAAATTTTTTTTTTAAACTTAGCAATGCTAAAATGCAGAACCCATCAATGGTCAAGAAACACTAAATTTTTTCTGGAAGTTGTGAAAGAGAATGACCTACATTAAAGGAAAGCTGACCAGTGTTGGTTAGCCGGTTGTTCAACATCATCAAAAGAGAAGCTCTCAGCCTATAAACTGAGTGGTGAGGTTTCCCCACAGGACTCAGGAAACCCCCAAGTTTTGCACAGCGGGACATAAAGCAAAGGCAGCTCTTAGACAGAGCTCATCTCCCAGGAGGGCAGGCCACTGCTTATTTTGTTATGACATCTGGTGGACAGTGAAGTTTGTATTTGACCATGGTGTTCAGCATAGGCAGTTGGGTGAGTCAAAAAGGGAGAGGGGTTTGCAACATCTCATCTAATTTTAGACCATCTCAACAAATCAAAAAAAAAAAAAAACTAGGTGGAACTGTGAATTCCTCTAACACACTAGCCACTTTTATTACCCTCTTTCCTTCCTTCCTACTGGCAACTGGAGCTTTGGCCTGTTTGGGACAGTCCTAAGTTACTACCAGCAGGAGCTGGAGAAGACAGTGTGCTGGTGAGAAAAATCAAATTCTTCTCTGGATATCCAGCTAGAGGTCACAGGGCAGGGAGCCCCAGCTTTTCACCCCAGGCTTCTGTGGGCCAGAGAGCTTCCTAAGGTTTCAGAAAAAAGTTGCATCCCTGGATCTTTGAGCTGCTTATTGATGGGTCTCACCTATTGGGCTGTTTCCTATGGTCAACTCCCCCTTCAAAGTCCAGCAGGACGGAGTCCACCCAACATCACAGCAATGTTTATAAAACAGTAAAATAGAAACTACTTGAAGACCATCAAATAACTGTTCAAATGAGGAATACTGAACAACTGTTAAAAGAGATGAATCAGATCCATATTAACTAAGGCGAAAAAATTACCAAGATTTGTTAAAAGAAAAAAAAAATTGAAAGTCTTTATAACATGGTTACATTTTTATTTAAAAACTGTAAGCATGTTTAAGTCGATAAAATATATAATATGTACATAGTATATATAATGCAGGCACAGAACAATATCTGAAATAATATGTAACAAAATATACATAGTAATTATATATGAGTGTTAAGATTATGGGCAATGTTTTTACTCTTTATATATTTTATTATCTAAGCATTTACTTTTTTAATCAGGAAAAAAATCAATATAAATGTTCCAATTATGATGGTAGCATATCATACAGAATTGATAAAAATGTTCATGCTACATGACTGTGAATGTGTATCTCCTCTTCAACATTTGTTTTTTCTGTTCACTTAAGAACATCTTATGTAGGAGCTGAGACTCTAATAGAAAGAAATTCTGACCACTAGGCAAGACAGAATTTTGCTTCACCCTTGAAAGAAATGGCTCCGCATTCAGGCTATATATTGTTGTAGTTGTAACAAAAGGAGAACATCCAAGGACAACTTTAGTTGATGGCCCTACTTCTTTTATGTGACCGTGGTAAAGCAATTTGCATCTCTGAAGTGTGGTTACTTGGTTATTTCCATAGCATAAACTTCAGACATCTATTTCTGGTAATGGTGGATTAAATAACTCTTTCTAACACTCCTGCTAAGGACACTATAAAAACTGAATAAATATGAGAAAAACTGGATACATATCCATATATTTGAATGTATTAGAAAGCTAACAGGGATTGAAGGCCAAGATCTGAGAGAAGCTGAAACCTAGACAGGTAAATTTAGCAATTAAGGCTGCTCTTCTCTGAGGGACATCTGTAAGTTCCAAAAATTTTGGCTCAGAGTCCGAAAAGATGAGCAGTTCTTGCTTTAGGAGTCAGGGTGAACTACCAGCAGCTGTCTCAGTGACCAATGCCCAACTTTCAATCAGCTTGAGCCATGCGCTTGGATTAAGGTAATCCCAGATTGCTAGTTTCTCCGACTGCCTGACAGAAGCAAAGGTAAATCCTTTCTGGAGAAAGTCTCATCCTGTGCTTCAGACAACCTTTATAAATTTTCATCTAAGATCATTTTCTTTTTGCCTGAAGGGCATACTTTGGTATTTCTTGAAGTATGAATCTGCTGATGATGAAGGCTTTCAGTTTTTCTTGATTGAAAATGACTTCATTTCACCTTCATTCCTGAAGGACATAGTTTTTTTCCCCCTTGGAATAGAATTCTAGGCTGCTTAGTCATTTTCTTCCAGGGTCTTAAAACTATAATTCCATTGTCTGCTGATTTCCATCATTTATAATATAATATCATCAATGCACAGATATCCAGGTAACTTGAACGCCAAAAGCCATCCTAATTATCTCAGTGAGTCAATAATAAATGGGTTAGATAGATTTCTACAATAGGTCTCCGTTCAGTGTCTTCCACTCCCTCAATATTCACTCAATCCTCAGTCCACTGCAATATGACTCCTTTCCCCAATGTTATTCAGCAATTTTTCTCATTAACAACAGTATCTTTGTTGATGATTCAAAGGATATGTAGCAATATTATTTTATTGTTTTCTTAGAACCACTGCCCACAGTCAATAACATTTTTCTTTATGCTAGATTCTCCCACGAGCACACTGTCTTGGTTTTTGTCCTCTCTGTCTGGTCATTCTTTCTTCCTCAACTTTTCAAATTTCTCTTCCCTTTGCAGCCTATACTTTGGCCTCATTGACAAGTTTTTTGGTTCTTTAATGCCACACAATCTTCTGGCTCTTTGTGCTACAGCGTCCCTGCCTAAAACAGGTACTCCTCCTATCCTGGCAAATTCTTTATCAAAGTTACATTATATTCACCTTGGTTCTTAATTTAAATACCATTTCCTCTGGAAAAAAATTTCTATACCCCCAACACTAGGTTAGAAGCTCCCATTTTTTGCTATCAACCACATGGTTATAGCAGTTATATTTTGTCATTAATTATTTGTTTAATGATATTATTTCTTGCTAGGATATCAGCTCTAAGAGGATAGGGACATTATCTTCCTGTATACTATTGAGTCTCTACGGTCCATCACATTGTCTATCCCCTACTAGGCACTTAATAAATATGTATATGAGTGTGTAAATATGTCCTAGTCTCTCCTTCTCTCCAGACACCATGCCAGTCCTCCTATTCAGCTTTCATTACCAAATTTCTGCAGTTGCCTTTAAACACATGTCCATATCTCTTTTCTCTCTCACTTATATCTTAACCTACACACTGCCTTCAGATTAATGCACAGTATTTGGCCTTTAAATTTTATTAAATATTTCTATTCCCCTTCCTTTTTCCACCAAACACATTCCTATCTAATTCAATAACCACCTATACATTTACTAATGGACCTCCAAATACATACATATATGTGTGTGTTTATATTATATATAAATACCGGAGGTGCCAAAAAAAGGTATACAAGTGGACAATTTGGTCAACATTGCTCAAGCAGTAGTTTGCCGTAATCAGAAGTGTCTGGGGCCAGCCGAGTGGTGCATTGATTAACAGCTGGTTTGGGACGCCAGAGGGCCCTGGTTCGGATCCCACATATGAGGGCCAGTGACACTGCCCTCTACAGCTAAGATGCTGAACAACAGCTCAACCTGGAGCTGGGCTACCATGAGTCTCCGGCGATGGGGTAGGCTGCAGCCCCTGTGGCAGTGGGTTGCCATGGGCTACCGTGTGTAGCCAGCAGCCAGCGTAAGTGGCCAGCAGCCACAGTGAGCTGCCGTCCAGAAGCCGGCGACTGATCTGCCTCACCTGGGAAGAGTGCAATGATGGTGCCAACTTGGGCCAGTGAAGCAACGTCCTGTACAACTAGACTGAAGAACAAAAGGACAGCAACTTTTCTGTCTCCCTTCCCCCAATTCCCCAGCGCTGTTCCCATCCCCCAATTCCCCAATTTAAAAAAAAAAATCTTTAAAAAAAAAAAAGAAGTGTCTGCATGCTGATGGCAATCACTTTGAACACCTTTTGTAATTGCAGAAGTCAAATGTGACTTGTATTCATCTTTTGTTATCAGTATATGTTGAGTATTACAATTTTGATACAGTTGTTTTGTTTTCTTAAAATGTGTATACATTTTTTGGCACCCTATGTATGCATGCATGTATATATGTATGCAATATGTTATAGTTACATATTTATTATATATTGAGACTCACAGGCACAAAGATAACAAGTTATTTAGAAATATGGATTATAATGAGTTATTGTGGGCAACAATTTACAGTTACATATTTGTAAGATAAATGTGCATTTGTTATATTTGCAACATTTGTTACATAAGCAAATCTGTAATTATAACAATGCACAACATAACTCATTATCTTCCATATTTCTAAGTGCTTACCTGTTATTTTCAGTCCTATGAGTCTCAATTTTCTTCTTATTAAAACATGGGTAATGATACTACATTAGAATTATGAAATATTTTAGTCCCTTTCTTTCCTTTCAATTTAAGTAATCCACAAACAAATCTTAGTTACTCTGTCATATACATTAATGAACTCAGCCACACCACCAAACTTCCCTCCGTTTTTTTGTTTTTGTTTTTTGTTTTTGTTTTTGTTTATAAGTTACATCATTGTTATGGACTGAAGTACATTCCCCTAAAATGTGTAGGTTGGAAGCCCTAAATCCCTTTGTGACTGTATTTGGAAATAGGGCCTTTAAAGAGATAATTAAGGTTAAGTGAGGTCATAAGGGTGGGGATCTAATCCAATAAGACTGGTGTCTTTACAGGAAGAGGGAGAGACACCAAGGATGATGCACGTGCCCAGGGGAAGGCCATGTGAGGACACGGTGAGAAGCCAGCTGACTGAAGCCAAGAGGAGAGGCCTCAGGAGAAGCCAACCCTGATGGCACCTTGATCTTGGACTTGAAGCCACCAGAACTAACAAATTTCTGTTGTTTAAGCAACCCAGACTGCTATTTTGTTGTGATAGCCCTACTAGACTAATACAATCACTCTCTATGTCATGAAGCCAAACCATCTCAAGTCATCCTGGACAGGTCCTTCTCCCCTAACTCTCAAATCCAGATTTATCTAAGGTTCTTACAATATCATACTCCTAAATAGGGCTTGATTTTGCATTTTTGTCTTTATCTTCACTTTATCTTCCCAGGCCTAAGTTTCTTCATCTTCCTGAACTATAGGTATCTCCTAGCTGTCTCTTTTGCTTCCAGTCTGGGATCCCTTTTTGTGCACTCGACCAGCTAGCTAAATCATTTTTCTCTGAGACAAAGGTGATAGATTTACTTTCCTCTCATATGCCTCTCCTCTCCATGAGCTACAGGACAAGGACAAATGCTTTACATTGGCATTTGGAGTTGGGCCCAACTGAACTGTCCAGCCTTTTTTCCATCAGTTTTTCCAAGTTCATTCCACATGAAAAAGGCCATAGCCTAGCCAGCCTTTCTATATTAGACTACAATGTTTCCTTATTTCTGTCTTGAATCAGTGAAATCTTTCCAAAATGCCTGGACAGAAAAAGCCGTTTCTTCACTGTGTTGTAAACACTGTGACAATACACACCTTTGTCATACATTCATAAAATATGGAGTACATTTATATGACCATTTCACTACACTAAGAATCTTTTGAGAACAAGACAGCATGTAATTCATATTCGTATTTACATACCTAGCATTGGACCCAACCATAGTATTTGACAAACAAGTATGTCATAAATGAATGGATAAAATAATAAATTAATGATATTAAAGCGTAACTCAAATTTTCACCTCAAAAGTCTTTTATAAAACTCCAGTGAAGTTTTGTGAACTTCTCATTCAAGTATTCAAGATGCTTTCCTCTGGAAAAAAATAATATTTTTTCCTTCTTTCTGCCTCTGTTGACAGTGTTCCCACATTTAGTCTCAGTTCAAACATTACCTCCCACAAGCTAGAAATAACTTATTTTAATTTTTACTTCTTAATAAAATGGTTTCCTGCTAATAATATAGTTATTTATTAGTACATGTTATCATCTCTTTTAGACTTTAAAAATAAAAATCCATCTGATTCATCTTTAAATATTTAATGCCTAGTCTTTTTTTTTTTTTTTTTTGTTAGCTGAGCCATCCTGCCACCTGTTGGCAGCTCAGCTCGGGCCGAGACTCGAACTGCTGTTGCTCAGAGCTCACGCTCTTGAGCGAGCTTTTAACCAACTGAGCCACTCAGCCGGCCTTTGGCTAATGCCTAGTCTTGATCATATAGCACACTCAGTAAAAACATTGTGACATCCACTTTATGCATATTTGTTGAGTATATCAGTTGCTTTCATTTTGTTCATGAGTCTTCTCATTAAAATAAGTTTTGTGCATGCACCCAAATTCTATGCTTATTTAATTATTTAGAAATAAAAACATGTACTAATATACTAATATATGGATTAAAATACATTCAGAAAAGCCTTAAATTTAAAAACAAATAAAAAATATATATAAATGGAAATCCTTGCTGTTTTGTTTTTTGTTTTTTGCTTTTTTGTGTGAATCCCATCATGATATGGTCATGCATTTTTTGTGGGCTAAGCATTTTTTTGGAGAAAACTACCATAGACATGATTCCCATTGTTATAACACAAGAATTATTAATAACCTGTACTAGTACTGCTTTAGTCATCTACCGTTGTTGATAAATGAGCACTCAGCATAGTTTACTTCCTAGGAAATGGAAGTTTAACCCACTGTAGGTAGGAAATGAGTCTGGCCCGTTGTCAATTTGGTCAGTGAGTGCCTACCACATGTCAAAAACTGTGACATCTTTTGTGTCCATAATCTCATTTAATCTTAAATACAACCCTGTGATGTATGTATTATTATATCTATCTTACAGATAAGAAAACAGGTTTTCAGAAGATTAAAATGTCCATGACAGTCACAGTCTAGAAAGTGCAGTCTAGATCCAGAGTTTGAATCCACATTTGTCTAACCCTAAAACCTATATTCTTCCTAATATAGTCATAGCAACATTTTGCTAAATTTTATTTATTTATTTATTTATTTTTAAAGCCATGTTAAAATCACCATTCTTTGTCTTTTTAAACTCATAGGTTGGGCTTTTCTCAGCATTGTCCTCACCCGGGGCCATCTGATCTGCACTGTAGCAGTCCCCAGACAGGGGGATGGAAGAAGGAGAGAAACCCTGGCTCACAGACACCGATCACCAAGAGTATAAGAGCATCCTGATACATTTTTCACTTACAAAAGTTCATGCTGTCAACTCATTTTCACTTCATCTGCCCCAATGTCTTATAGGTAAAATAAAGTATGTGCAGATGCAATACTTCTCTGAGAAATTAATTTCTGAATCAAAAGTTAAAGCAGAGAAAAAAGCTGACAACCTTACTTTTCGAAAACTACATTGCTGTAACTTTTCTCATCAATGTCTATTGATCTTTGAGCATCAGTTAATATGTGTTATGTTATTTTTGCTTACCTAATCTAACAAAAATAGTCTTCTTCTTTTTAGCTTTTACTTTCTCCTCTAGGCCACTTACTCTAGATATCAGGATCGAACACTTTACCAGGTTCATGAACATCTCACACAGATCTTAAGGAACTTTATCATTAGAACATAGTACTTCACAAAACGTAATATGAAGTCAAAACTTTCTTCAAATTATTCTTTGACACCTACTTGTTAGCACAGTTTTAGATAGAAAGAATATTAAATTTTTATGCACATGTTTAGATCCAGAATGATATTTAAAAGTCTGATAAGAATTCATCAAGAAATATGTTCTTAAAAATATCCTAGGATAAAAAAATAATAAACATTACCTCACATTAGCAGAATTCTGCAAGTGTCTGGCAAAAGAATACCATGGATGTCCTCAGATAGGCTTATGATAACACAATGATTTTTCAGTGAGCATAATAATTATGGTAGAATCAGATAAAAACAAAAAAAATAATCTTATATACTTGGATGCATTTGTTTTTGATATTTTATTGAAAAAGTGAAATTATCCCATACAAACAATACAGTGTTAAAAAACTTAAGGACATTTGATTCTCTGGCACTTACTGTGGTAAATTTTGGCAAATAATGGCAAATCAGGTGAATTTCAACACTACTGAAAAAACAGTTTTAAGTTATGTTCATAAAAATTCCCTATAATCTCAAAAATTGTTCTGTAGCTTCACAATTTCCCATCTTTTATACTATTATTTCTCTTTTGTTGATACTATTTCTCTAATGCTAACAAGAAATTTCTAAGAATTCACTCACATCTTGCTTAAAAAGTTTGCTTTTTAATTACTATTTGGATGAGATTGTTTGTTGTCTATTTTGTTTTTTCGTATCTATTCTTCCCTCTTCTAGGAAAAGAATCCCCAAGATTGAGCTGGGCACACATGTACCATTTCCTGTCTGTATATGCAAGGGAATGGGTGCGCCATACACTGCCTTTCTTTTTTCCCCTCCTATCAGGTGGGAGAGCCAAGCGGAAAAGGTACACAGTGGGTGCCTCATGGAAGGAGCTTTGGGTCCTGACACTGAGACTTCACACTGGCCCTGGATCAACTCCTCTACTATGCTCAAGCCACTCTATTGGGGTTTCTTACTATAGAAATTTATTTATTTATTTATTTATTTATTTATTTATTTATTTATTTATTTATTTATTTATTTATTTTGTCATTAAAAGTACTGGTAGAGACAGGAACTGTGTTTTCAACTGAGAACCAGTTTTATTAGAATACTGTCTGATAGTGTGCAAGGGCTAACTAGATTTTTTTTTAACTTTAGAACAGAAAAAAAAGGCAGAACATAAGCAGTTACATTCAAAATTTGATAATTAAACAAATGCTTATTTGGCATGAAAAAAAATTTTCAGGTATTTTGCCATGAATTGCAATGTGAGATGAATTAGATATGGTCCCTGTCCTTGAGCATATAATTCTGTAGTTGAGAGGACACACATTGTCAAGCACTAGCTCACTCATTCATTTGCTTGTTCGCTCATTCAAATGGTGGTGTGGGTATGCTGTGTTATGGAGAGCACAGGGTAAAATTGGCGTAACTCACTCTGGTAAGTGAAAAGGATATTTTCTTAGCATATAGTCCCGTGAATGAATTTTGAAATACTAGAGAGAATTAGGAAGGAACGTTGGAGAGGTACAAGCAGAGAGCATTTGGGCGAGGAATCATAGCCATTTGCATTCCTATGGTGTTTGTGCTAGCTGGTCTATATAGAGTGTATCTAGAAGCAAAACAGCCAGCAATGAAACTAGTAAAATTAATAAAGGAAGATTATAAATGACTTAACATGTCACATTACAGAATCAGATATTAACCACTGAATACTTGTAACCTGGATAGTTAGAAGTTCACAACTGATGATTCAAGTGAAATAAGAACTGAAAGGTCTCTATTACACTGAGAAGTTCAGCAGAGTGTGCTGGGGTGGGGAGGAGAGCAGGAAGAAGTGTGAGGGCATCACAGATCCAGGTTGCAACAGTTGTTGATGAAGGAATGGAAGGGCACATAAATGAAAGTAACAACAGACTCCCATTTCAGGATGCTTAGTTGTAGAGAAAGGAAAGAGAAATGGGTAACTGAGGGAGGAGACCCCTTAAGGGGTGGTAATCAGCATAGGTCTCAAATTTCTCTAGTAGGGAACCACAGCTCACCAGTGCAACTCCATCTTTCAGTGAAATAAATTTGGTATTCTCATCAGAGGACGAATTTTGTCATACAGTGTAATCTGCTGTTATGAGTATGCTTTAGCTAGCACAGCATATCAGAAATGGCAAATCTTTCTTTGCAATTTTGTATTATGGCTTGCCTTGGTATTAAAAGGACTTTCTCCCATCCTGACAGACATGCCTCTAGAATGGTGTTACCGAAATATAGTGGTAATCCAGAAGCTACTGACATTCACGTAACTTGACTTGACCTTTCACTAGGAGTTTCGCTAGTATAATGTGCGCATAGCACAGCACAACAGTTGGATGCTTAACAGACAGCTAAATCTGAAGAGCTACTTCATTTTTGACTCACCTCTTCCCCTTACTCTCTACAGCTGTCAGTAAACTACAGCTTGCAAGTGAAATCTAGCCTACAGTCTGTTTTTATATTGCTCTAAGCTAAGAAAAAATTTTTACATTTTTAAAGGACTGGGATAATAACAACAAAAATATGGCACAGAAATTTATTTGGCCCATGACGACTGAAATATTTACTATCTGGTCATTTGCAGAAAAAAGTCTATCAACTCATGCCCTAGAAAATGGTATAGAGTTATTATAGTCCTTCTGTTTTTTGCCTTTTCCTTTTACAATCTCTGTTCTCTACTTTCAAGAGGACTTATTGCTTAAGAGTCTCTAAGACTTGTCTCCATTTCTAATCCCCGTCACTTTTTTGACTGCTACTCAATTCTTGTATTTTCTAGAATCATTCATGTTCCATTTCCATTCCCTACGTATCTTCTGAAATTGTTGACCTCAGTATAGAGGATTTGGCATTTAATAACCAATACAAAAAAGTATTTCTTGCTAGGTGACTAATTACAAAGTATCATATTTGCAATCTTCAAGTATTCCTCTTAACTTCTGCTGCTTCTTCAGGTAAAAAAACCAACAAAAGAAAGTTACAATTTTTTTATCTTTATTTCATGCCCTCCTTCTTTAGCCACCTTCCCTCACTTCTTTTTCTCAATTTCACTCTTTTACTCTTTAATTTTCATGATCCTAGTTAGCTCTAATCCACTCTTATTGTTGATTATCTCACCTCCAGGTAATTGAAGGAATCTTCAATTTTTTTTCTGCTTGAGATATTTTTGTTTGTTTGAAGTGTTAAATGTAGTCTTATACATATCTTAGAGTTTCTATATTGTGTTTCACTTTTTAAAGATGAATTGAAGCTACATAAAACTGAGATGGGGGCTGGCCGAGTGGTGCGTTGGTTAAGAGCTGGCTTGGGACGCCAGCTCTGTGCAGCAGGGCCCCGGTTCAGATTCCACATGAGGGCCAGTGACACTGCCCTCTACAGCTAAGATGCTGAACAACAGCTCAACCTGGAGCTGGGACGCCATGAGTCGCTGGCTACAGCATAGTCTGCAGCCCCTGCTGCAGTGGGTTGCCATAAACTACTGTGTGTGGCCAGCAGCCAGTGTGAGCAGCCATCCAGAGGCCAGCAACTGATCTGCCTCATCCGGGAAGAGCACAATGATAATACCAACATGG
>NW_017731431.1:3838922-3869179 GCF_001890085.2 Hipposideros armiger
TTTTCCAACATGTTTTTTTGTTTGTTTCTTTTTTTTCTGTTCTTTACATATTAGGTTGGTAACTGCCAATGATCAATATAAAAAAGAGCTACCACAACAGTTTCCCAATTTTTAACTCATTATGTCCATGAAAATTATGAAATACCCTTAACCTTTTTCTCATTTTACAACATTAGACCCTCTGCAATGCAATGTAATTTATAGACCTATAGGAGCTAAGAATGGATATAACAAGGTCTTTAATTTATCTCTGATACATCACCAAGTCACCCTCCTATTGTAAATATTTCCTTTTAAAATCTTCAGTGGATCTACTTCAATTTTTTTACACTTCAAAAATACGTGTGCTTTTCTCAGACCTTTCCATTATCACAGTTTTGTATAAATGATAGCAAGGCAATGTGGTCCTAAAAAGTCCAACACTATAAGCATTATGGAAAAAAAAAAAAAAAGAAAAAGAAAAAAGTTTGTTGTGCCATGTTCCAGCACTCACTGAATACGTAAAGACAAAGAGGAGTGCTCTCATTATTGATGGGATTAGAATATATACTGGTGATGTAAGAGCAAGAACTTCAAGCCTGAATGGCAGCAACATTCCTATGTAATGAGCCTGTTTACACACACCCAGTTTAAATGTCTTAGGTTTCTTTTACTGCTATCTTTTATAGACAAAATCAAACCCTAAGGATGGAATCAAATTAAAAGGATTAGTGCTCATTAATAAGCTGGCAGTAATATTTCATCCGAAGTTTGCTAAGTCTCTCTCTGCAAAACCAATAGATAAAAGCAGGCAGTGCATAAAAGTGTCTGTCGACTGCATTACAACATAACAAAAATAATATTTCTTAACATTGCCAAAGAACCATCTATTTCCGAAGATCATACCAGTTTCCATTGCATAGGCCAGTAAGGGTCATTAAACACCAATGGGTCTCTGAGTCCTTCTTCAGAGTCAATGACATTGTAGACTTCACTCAGGGTCTCATTTTCCTCCACATAAGGTCTGCAGGGCAAAGAAGGCAAATGAACTATGAAAAACATAATCACTGCTTTTACTGTTGCTTTTTTTGTCATAAAAATTCCATTTATTTAAATTCCATTAAAAAGCACATTTGGCTGCCGAGAGCATAAATATACACTTTTATTATACTTAGCATTTTTCATTTAAAAAAAAAATTCTGACATTTGTTTAGATAAAAATGTTAAAATATTTTCAAACTACCTGTTTTAGCTAACCACTTTCTCTGTGTTTGTTGCATACAATAAGTGCTGGAAAAACAAATGATTTGGAATGCAATTCAAAAGCTCCATATATATTTTTTATTAGAAGTTATCAGCTTACATTGATCATTATCCTTACTATGTCAGGTGCCTGCTGCTATGGCTTTTCCCAAAATACATCTCTTAGGAAATGATTTAAATTACTTCAACTGTAGTGGATAACATTTTTTTAATATCATTTTTCTAATTGCTCTGATATATTTAATAAATCAGTAACCGAGCAAGTGACAGTGCTAGCATTTCAGGAAAGCTCTTTAATACAGTGTTCTCCTAAAGGCAAATCTGGAGCTCAGTCATTCACATCTGCCTGTGCACCTTGGAGGACTAGCAAAACCAAATATTGGGGGACATAATCAAGCAGTGACACTGACAATACCTCTGATTTAGAAATAAATTTAAATTTCGTAAAATGACAGATGAAATTAAAATATAAAATATGAGAGTCATTCTTATTTATAATACATACAGGATTAAACTAAGGTGATAAATGTATTAAGATTAAGAATTATATCTAATTTTGATATAGTCGCAGATCAGTGCTCATAAGGTATTTGGGAGTTATTTGCCAATTTATTTTAGAGTATCAGAATGGAACAGCCAAGTAGCAACAATTACATATGAAGATATTCCAGGAACATTCTATAAGGCATTATTTGCAAAATTGAAAAGCTGGAAACAACTTAAATGTCCATAAATATGATTTTCTTAAAAATCATGTTATAGTCATACAATGAAATACTACTTAACAGCAAAAACAATAAACTTGATCTACAAGGATCAACTGTATTCATTTGGATCAATCTCATAAACTAAGGAGAGAGCAGAAAGCTATATATGTTGTTATCATTTTTATAAAGTTTTAAATCATCCCAATACAAGTTTATTAATTATTTTTGTTATATATATGCAATATATGAATCTAAACACACATACAAGACTTCTCTGAAGAAGGCAAGGATGGCAATAGTTTTAGATAAGGGTGCCCAGAGGAATTCAACTGTGATAATATGTTCTTTTAAAATACCTAGAACAATTATGACAAAAGTTGTTAAGGTTAACCAATGATAAGGTTAACAAATATAGATAGTGTGTATATGTTCTACATTATATTGGAGTGTATATTTTTATATATATTTGGAGCATGTTATGACAAAACACACACACACACACACACACACACACACACACACACACACACACACACAAAACTAGTGCGGCCTAGTTGTTACATCAGTGAGCCAAAGATGGCTTCTGTGTATTGGCCCAATGTCGTTTCTTCTTCACAGCAGGCTGGGGTTCTAAAGCCCACTGGTACCAAAAAAAACGAAAATTTTCCACATCCAGTTGCTTTAAATGTAGAATGTATAAGCAGAATTTTAGCCAGTGCTTTGCATACCCCACAAAATTACACCCTGTATCTGCCAGCCGTAGATGAGATAAACTCTGTAGCTATAAAAGAGTCCCAGCTGGGCTGCCCTTGGGAGCTCTCTGACCCAGAGACTCCATTGTGCTGCTAAACAACATCCTCAGATTCATAACACCCACTCCAGTCCACCTCTTTCTCAGGACCTCCCTACCCTCTGGGTAGTGGCCCACCACCTAGTGCCTCTGGAAGGTCTCCTGCTGTGAGGGACTTTCCCCTAGTGCAAACCTACCAAAGCACCACCCAAATCAATCGCATTGTGTGCTAGTGCCACCCCATGGTCACACCTGGTTTCTTGCTCAGCCCCCAAATCCTCTGAACTCTATAAACCAGTAAAAAGAATTGGAAAGGATATCAAAATAGAGATCAGAAGTCCTGAATTCTAGATTCTGTTCTCCACTTTGGCCCTTTCAGTGATGGGAAAGGTTCAAATGATGTTAATCTAGCTAAACATCTCTAGTCTTTTGTCCAAAAGAGGATCATTATTTCTCCAGGAAGGGCTTGTGGACCCTAAGAAAGAAGATACCTACTAAGAAGGGCTCCTGGTAGTTAATTGGGCTCAATTAAAAAACAAAACAAAAAAACAGAGCTTTGCAGTCACTTCTATACAAGGCCTCTCATGCAAACAGCACTTCAGGGATCAGCCTGCACTAAGCTGCCTGCTTCCTGCACTGAACTGCTTTGCTGCAGTGTGTGTATCTGCCATCTGAGCCAGCCCTTACAAAGGAGTTCCTGGAATCCTATTTCAACCAATAAGGACTGAGACTTTCCCCATCCAATTGGAACTGCATAGCTATAGCCCCATCAGCATCTCACTGACTAATCAGAGAGTCTCCATCTGATCAACCAAGACAGTGCTTTTTGGACCAATTAAACTTTGAGGATTTGGAGTCCTTGTTTGCATGAGGACAGACTAATCAGGGACCAAAAGCAGGGGCTTCTGTCTATAAAAGTCAACTCCCCTTTGGCTCAGGCAATGCCCTTTCAGTTTCTACCAAAGACTGAATGAAGACTGTTTCCCCTTTTGGAGCTGAAACACAGAAAATGAAACACCAAAGACATTTTGTCAGACCAGAGTAGAGAACAGCAGGCACAGCAGAGCTGACTAGCCCAAGAGGGGCCTAGTCTCAGGGCCACCTCACAGTAGTGCTGTTCCACAGCCTTGCTGCTTCTCACTATTGAGCTGTTGCACAGCCACGCTGGGTCACAATTTAGCTGTTTGCACTGAATCAAGTTTCCTTCTTCACTGCGCCTCAAATTGGGGATTCCTGTTGGTGTTGAATTGGCACCAATGACCATTGATCAAAAAGCTGTTAGTTGTGAGTTTTCAGAAACATACCAGAAACATTTGGATGCCCATTTAAATGACTAACAGGTCATCCAAGAAGATTGTAGCATGGTGTTCACAGAGGTGCCTGGGACCCTGCCCGCCTGCCCACTTGCACTGCAAAGCCACTGAAATTACCACAATCCCTGTTGAGCATCAAATCATTAAAACTTATCATATAAAAAATTAAGTAGGAGAGAAGGAAAATAAGTTTTATTAAAGGTAGGAAATTAATTTAAAAATACAAAAGCAATGATAATAAAAGAATAAAAGAAAGCATAAAGCAATGAAGTAATAAAAAATAATAAAACAAGTTATTAATTAAGAATTAAAAGTACTTATGCATAGAAAAATATGTTTAGCATGATCTCATTGTTTATTTCATTTATATGTTCATATGAGCATGGATACTTATAGAAATGTAAGTATAGGAAAGGGATCAAGAAAATTTCCTTATTATGACCCTTTATATCATTTGATTTTTTTCCAATTGTGTATACAACATTTATGTTAAAAATATTTTTTTATTCAAAATCTTTCAGATTTCCAATGGAATTTTGGAAACTGGATTTTTAATAAAATTTTCAGTTTTAAAAAAGCTATTTATATCTAATAGAATGTCAGCAGGCTATATTTTTCCCAATGTCACAAATTTTACCTCTGCTCTATTTTCTCAAAATTCTACTACATATCATTGGAATATAGAAGTTTAGGAATCCTGTATCTTGAGACAAAAAAATAATAAGAATAAAACAGGTTATCTCTTTCCAAGATTTGATGTAATTTACCATTATAATAAACTGAATCTGAAAATCCCTTTGTTTTGTTTAACTCAAGATAGAGTACTTATTTCAGACAATTACATGTCTATGTAAATAGTTAACATCATCATTTTTATACCCTATTCAGCTACTTTCTTAAGACCAACATTGACAGAATATCTAAATATTTTATGAATCTAAACTGCTTAGCTTTTTAAAATATTTGTCTCTATACTTACATTTTAGTGTATTTGCTAAGTTTCACCATTTTCATATTCCTCTCCATAAATGATTCCTCCACACACTGACCTGCACTAAGTCTCTATGGATGACACTGAGAGGCAGTGAACAACAAGTGTCTTCCCCATCTTGCATGTCCTGGAAGAGCACCTGCTGTCTTCAGAAATGATTTGAGTGACCCAAGCTTAAGGCATCCCATTACAACGATTATGGTTCTTATAAGTGAAGAAAATTGTGTGAAAGCTACATCATCTCTGTTGGATTCAAATTCACAGCGCTGCATAGCTGAGATGCAGAGCCCTAAACAGGATGTCATATAGGAAAATGCAAAACTGGCCCCAAGTGATGATTCCTTTTCAATTTTTGAAAATAGTAATGTTAACCATTGCATCATTACCTATTATCCTTCTGCTAGACGTTTCATAGAAAAGCTATATTTTGGAAAGTTGTACATTACTTCACAATTCTACCAGCTTTCTTGGTTTGTTTTTCCAGTACAATTGCCTTCTTTTTTGTAATTTAGATTTTTCAATTACAGTTGATGATACTACTGAATTTCTTTAATCATACATGTGTATCTATGCATGTACGCGCGCGCGCACACACACACACACACACACACACACACACACAACTATTTAACCACTAAAAGAAGATACAAGAGCTAAAAAATAACTTAGCACATATACTCTTTTTTTATTTGCTAACAAGTTTTTTTATTTTATTTATTTATTTATTTATTTTTAGGAAAGTAAATGTGGCAGATTAAAAAAAAAATGGCCCAAGAACTATCTTTGAGACAGCCATTGGGAATAGTATGGTAGAGAGAATGAAGCCACAGCCATGATACAGTTAGAGTTCGGGAGCCTTGCCAAGAACAAGCTGGTAGGGGCCTATAGACTAATCTCAATTCATGTCGTTTCCAGGCATATAATAGCTGCATGGTTAGAAACCACTTTACTGACTCACCTGAACCCTATGTGCCCAAGCTGCCCTTCTATGCCAATCTCACAGCATGGCTTAGAAAATATTTTATCTTTGAAGAGACACTAACTTGCTAACTATCCACCTAACAGTGGATACAGATTTGCATCTAAGCAGGAGCTCCTTCTATAAGAAATTAAGACTTAAAAATTTAAAGCTATGATGCAAATATTCTTCACTGTGAAAGGAAATAAAAATTGTCTGAAATAATGTCCTTTTACTCTTTCTCATTTATACATGCTACAAAAACAAACAAAAAACTTGTATATTCCTTAACAAATATGCAAATCCATTTGCAAATCCATGGGACAATACATTTTTTTCTGTAAGAGACAAGATTGTAAGTAATTTAGACTTTGTGGAGCTTTATGGTGTCTGTCACAACTTTTCAACTCTGCCATAGTAGCAAGAAAGCAACTATGGACAATACATAAACAAATGGCCTCAATTCCATTCAAACTTTATTTACAAATATAGGTATAGGCACGGTTTGGCATTGACCTTGGGGCCATAGTTTGTCAGCCCCAGTGTCGGTCTATAGCATGCTTTTACCAATGACACAGCTTATAACTACTAAACTGAACATCCATAAATAAGTATAAAGGAAAAAATAGTCATTCACTACTGCAGTATATGTGCAATTCACTCTTGAACTATGGCATTAAATTCCACAGGAAAAGTGAAAAATGACAAGAATTAAATAAATACAGTTTTTTCTATTACTTCTGTTTTGGGTATTTCTATTTACTGTTCAAAGCTTTTTGTTGTGTTTCAAAAATAGTAACTGACATACAGCTTGAGAGAGAGAAAACTAACATTTCAAAGGGCAGCACTGCTTCTCTGTTAGGTGAACTGGACCCTGACTTATCACAAGAAAACAGAAATGCGTATTTTCAGTGGACACCCTAGAAAGTGTGCTTATAATGAAATATTAGTCAATAAATGCAAAATGTACTTCTTCCAAACCTTAAGGTTCAAAGTGAAAGCTTTCTAGAAGAGATTTCTAGAATGTATCCGATACTGGCTTAACTCCACAAAACTATAGCACTGCTTCTATTTAATTACCATCCCATGAAGCTTATGACAGTGCCAATGCAGTGCTTAGTAAGCATTTTACCCCAGACAGCTTGAAGATGTACGAATGCACTAAAATTACACCATGACTAATTCTATCATCCAACTTTGGGAATGGACCATACTTGTCTCTATAATGAGCTCTGTGATGTTCCATCTGGTTTACCTGTGGCCAAACAGGAGTAAACATAACTAACCGAACGTTGGCAACAAAAATATTCTTCATTTACAAGAGGCTTTAAGAGAGGAGAAGCCACCATATATAATTTACTCACACTTACACTTTGAAGCAAAATAGCATGCATTAAAAACTTTTCAGCATCAATTAAAGTTTACCCCAGGGCAATATTTCCTCAAATTTGTTTCACAATCTTGAGATCTAACTAATGTAGCTATTAAAATTTGTAGAGAAGAAAATACATCCTCAGTTATCCATTGTAGGCACACAGCGATTTAGTCCTTTGAACTTTGCTCCAGGACACACATTTCCTTCACAGACTAAGCTTGTTTTGTCAAATATTCAGGTATTAAGTTGTATAACTGAAGGTCTAGCAATATATACAAACTAGTAATATAAAAAGTACTTACTAGTTAAATAATGGTAAGATATTGCTGCATTTGTTTATACATGTGGAAACTAGGGTGAAATAAGATAACATAATTTAATTATCGCCTTTGTTAAAATCTACACAAAGCCTTTTTACTGATCAGTCTTATTATGCATTTCTTTAAAGTTTTTTTTACTACTAAAAAGCTAAGACAATGTTAGACAACTTATAGAATTTACATTTGGTAGTCATAAATAGAGAAAATACAAGATACACAGAATGAAAGGCTTATATAAAAACTTTATACAGAAAAAAAAGCAACAGGAAACTTATTTTTAAGTGAAATAATTTCTTTTTGAATGTTTTTAATTATCAGTGAGAATCATTTCTTTTTAACTACTAACTGTTAGCAAAAAATGGATTTTACAATATCCTTAAAAAAAACTTTCAGCTAAAAAAAAAGAAAAGAAAAAGAAAAAACTGGTCTCAGTAAAGGCCTATTAAAATACTGTGGACTACACAAAATATATTGTTCAGCATTGGTTCCTCATAAGAAGCCTAGTAATTAACATAGCACCGCTAGCATTTCTGGCTATGAGACTGAAATTTGTTAACAAAATCAGATTTGAGCAATCCTTGTAATTTTCAAGCAACTTAGGAATTTGAAAATACAGCACATCCAAGAAAACAGAAAGTGTACCTAAGCTTTCAGAATATAAGGATCTCTTTGCCTTATAAATCCATTAAATGGCTCACCTGACTATTACTTTTGCTGTGAATGATTAGAGCCAGGCTTCGTCCATATGTATTAACAGGATATATGAGGAATTATAAACCACTGGGCTACTGATTCCTCTGATGTTCTAAAACACTCTTACTTGCTATCATATTTATATATTATTAAACATATATACATGTATAATAAATATGTGTGTGTGCGTGCACACACACACACCCTCACACAGTGGAAAGTTCGTAAACTTGATTGTCTGACCTTACATATGACACTAATCAGCACATTGTGGACCGGTGACGCGGATTTGCGTTTATTTTTACCAAAATTACCATGTCTACCAAGACAACTATTACAATCATGTGACAATTGCTGAAATTCTCCTTTGAAGACAAGTTAGAGTATGTGAAACAATCAGAGTGAACAGGAGTCTTCCTCCAGAAATGAAAAACGAATCACAGTCTCTGAAACGTGGTGAAACCACATTCAGGAGAAAGGGTGAAATTCTTCTTCAATCCTGGAGGGATACTCGTGTTGTCAACATGATTTCCACAATTCATGATTCAACGATGGTTGATGTTCCACGGAGAAATGAAGAAGTAAAGAAAAAACATATTTGTATTTTTCAGTATAATATGTTCATGAAGGGTGTTGATAGGGCAGGTCAGTACTTGTCTTATTATTCTCTCTTGAGAAAAACAGTGAAGTGGCCAAAGAAAGTTGCATTTTGGCTTATAAATTGTGCACTTTTCAATTCTTTTAGAATCTATCAAAAACTAAACCCTACATCAAAAATGAGATACGAAGAACTTCTGATACAAGCGACAAAAGACTGGGCTACAGATAAGGTGAAGACAGACTCAGACACAGACACAGACAGGACGCCCAGGAACATCAACCCAAAACCCCCGTGGGCCTCATGAGGACCCCCCTGGGAGACTTTCGGGTGATATGCGCAAACATGTGTTAGAGAAAATTGTTGGAAGTGAACGGGGTAAAAGAAAATATCCTGCTAGGAGGTGTCATGTTTGTGCTTCCCACAAAAAAGAAGTGAAACTCGGTATATCTGCAAGTTCTGCTTAGTGCCACTCCACAAGGGGCAATGTTTCCAGGGGTATCACACTCTCAAGCACTACTAGGGTCTTTGGTGAGTATTTCCTGAAAATTTCAGTTCACAAAAATAGCTAGCGAATTTGTTATAAATTTTTAAAGAAACACAGTATAAAAGTTGATTGAAAAGGTTTAAACTCCGGGAACATGCATTTAAACAATTTAAATGTCCCGTCCTAAATGTGTTAGTATAATATTATAGTGGTAAAACATCATATTTAATAAATATATATATATATACATGCATGTATTTTAAAAATACATAATGTATATGTGTTTTATTAACATATACAGAAGTATAATAACATATATAGAAGTATAATAAGAAGTAAAACTATTTTAGAACACTTTTGGTAACCCAGTGGATATTAAGACTCCAAAAATATACTTAGTATTTGTGTGTGTGTGTGTGTATAAAATAATGTACATTATCGTACTATATATATACATACATATTCAGATAGCCATAGCCATATTTAAAAATTAAGTTTGTTAGTTTTATAAATGGTTTATAATTCCTCCACTGATATTTCTTTATATTCCCTGAATTTTCTTGGTAAACCTATCTAGAGGCACACAGCATGTGCCGTATCTTTTATAATGCTCTTAACACATATTTGGTGGTAGCAGGGCAGTGCTATTCTCAATGACCCCACTCAGTCACAAGTAAACATGAAGGTTTCTACTCTGATACTACACTAATCACTTAGGAAGCAGAGGCAGCCTTATTGCAGCAAACAGTTACAAACACAGCCTTACAGACACAGAAGACTTGCTGGTGGACAGGCATTTCCCAATCCCTCAAAATATACATTTGGCAGCACTTTCCTCAGAATAGCCACATCAATAACACTTTATCTTCCAATTTTTCATACATTCTGTCCTAATCGCCTCTCACTGCTCATGAGTCTTAGCAAGTTGCTTTAAAACTGTAGTGAAACATGTGAACACACAACAGAGAAATCAAAGGATTTAGACTCTGTGTGTGTGTTGAGAGAAAGACAGAGAGGGAGAGAGAGAGAGAAAGAGAGAGAGGTTGGTAACTTAACAGATACTAAGTTTCAGACCTAATCAATTTTTCTCAGACACTTTAAGACAATCAAAATGATTAGGTCACTTATTTGTTTGCTGTTTGTCTTAATAAAAAAATTTAAGTTTAGCTTTAGTTTTGATTTACTGGGTAAACATGGATTTGAGAGGTTGTAAGGATTGCAGCTAAGCTTAGTAGTGTTTTAATTCAACTCCTTCATTTTGAAAGTGAACAAACTGAAACCCAGAACAGGGTCTGAGACCTCCCACTGTCTTAGCATGGTGGGCACAGCAGGTCCCAGGCAAATGGCCTCAGTGGGCTAATGGGTTCAATGTTCTCTCCAAGAAATGGCATATCACTGGCTGACAAAACAGGTGGAGCAATGTAATTTTTAAGCAAAACTCATAATGGAAACTTGTTATAAGAAAAGTACTTTGTACCATTTGGTACCATAAGCTTAAAGATCTTCAGTTTCACCATCTAAAACCCAAGCTAAAGATTTTAAGCTATTAGAGACACTTCAAGATGGCAGCATAGGAAGATCCTGAACTCACCTCCTCCCATGGACACAACAAACATAAAACCATATGTGGAATACTCCCTCTGAAAGGGTCCTGGGAACTGTATAAACAGAGCCTCTACGAGAAGGGAAGAAGAGGACAAGATACAGCCTTACTAAGGAAAAAAATCAGACCTCAACCATGGTGTTTCATGGAGGGGACAGGTCTAAAAGGTACAAAATCATTCCCTGAGGAGAAAGAGACTGGAGCTCCACAGCAGGCACCCCAGCCATTACACCCTGCAAAGGAGAGAAGAGCCCAAAAAACTTGGCTTTGCAAACCAACAGAGAATACATCAAGAAAAACTATAGTTCTGCAGGAAAGGAGACTCTCCTCTTAAAGGGCTGACACACAGACTCACCTGACCTGGAAACCAGCACAAAACACCAAATGGAAAAGTGCATGAACCATAGAGGAAGGAGACCTACTTATTAATCTTGAAGTGCCTTTTAGAGAGGCAGTGTCTCTGAGGACTGACACACTGGTGGTGCTTTGTGGTCTCATTCAAGAGAGCTGATGCCAGTGAGGGCAAGCAATGTTTTGGAATCCTTTCTCTAGCCTACTAAAGCTAGTGGGATGCCCCCACTGAGAGTCCCACCCACCCACCCAACACGCCCACAGCATCAGGCAGCCTGGCCTCACAGTCATCCAGAATGGGGGCCGGCTCCACACACCCCACATACCCACAGTTGTGCAGCCCCTCCACTACAGAAAGGCACATGCTGCCCACACAGGGACACCCCAGGGATATCTGCCTCTAGTGGCTAAAGGGGGTTGCACACCTGGTGTCCAAAGGATATCTCCTACCTAAGGCTATGGCTTCAAGAGTAAACGACATAGATAGCTAAACTACCTAATACCCAGGGAAACACAGAGAATTATTCAAAACAAGGAAATATAGGGATATATTCCAAATGAGAGAACAAAACAACTCCTTAGAGAAAGAAATAAATCAAACAGAAGTTAACAATCTACCTGAAAAAGAGTTCAAAGTAACACTCATAAAAAATGTGCACCAAACTCAGGAGAAGAACACATAAACATAATGAGAACTTCAACAAAGATAGAAAATACAAGAAAGTATGAATCAGAAAATATAAGAAAGTATCAATCAGAAGAATACAATAACTGAAATGAAAAATACACACACACACACACACACACACACAAGCAGATAAGATAATACAGAAGAATGAAACAGCAATTTGGAAAACAGAGTAGAGAAAATCACCCAAGCTGAACAGCAAAAAGAAAATAAATAAATAAATAAATGTAGTTTAAGGAACCTTTAGGACAACATCAAGTATACTAATAGTCTTATTATAGGGATCCTGAAAGAAGAAGAAAGAATGATACCAAAAACTTATTTGAAGAAATAATAGCTGAAAACGTCCCTAACATGGGGAAGGAAACAGACATCCAAGCACAGAGTCCCAAACAAGATGAACCCAAAGATACATTATAATTGAAATGTCAAAAATTCAAGATAAAGGATCTTAAAAGCAGCAAGAGAAAGGCAACTGGTTAATGTACAAGGGAACAACCATAGGACTTTCAGCCGATTTTCAGCAGAAATACTACAGACCAGAAGGAAGTGGCATGATATATTCCAAGTGCTGAAAGGAAAAAAACAAAACAAAACAAAACAAAATACCAAAAACACCCTACAACCAAGAATACTCTACCTGGCAAGGTTAGTCAGCGTTAGAGATTCCCAGACAAGGAAAAGCTACATGAATTCATCACCACTAAATGTATCTTACCAAAACATGTTAAAGAGACTTCTTTAAGTGGAACAGAAAAGGCCATAACTATAAATAATAAAATATATGAAAGAAAAAAAAATTCATTGATAAAGGCAAACATAGGGAAGGTAATGGATCAATTACAAGGCTAGTATGAAGGTTAAAAAACAAAATAGAAGAATCTCTCTCTATACACACACACACACACACAATAATTAGCTAAAGGACACACAAAAGATCTAAAATGTGATGTCAATAATATGAAACGTGAAGGGGGGGAGTGAAAATGTCCTGTTTTTAGAATGCATTGGAACTTAAGTGATCATCAACTTAAAATAAACTGCTATATACATACATTGTTATATATGAACATCACAGTAACCACAAGCCAAGAACTGATAATAGATACACAAAAAATAAAGAGAAAAATATCCAACATAACACTAAAGAAAGCCATCAAATTACAAAGGAAGAGAGCAAGAAAAAGATAAAAGAAACAGAGAACTAGAAAAACAACCAGAAAACAACTAAAATGGCAATAAGTACATGCCTGTTAATAACTACTTAAATGTAAATGAACTAAATGCTCCCATTAAAAGAAATAAGGTGGCTGAAAGATAAAAAAAACAAGATCCACATAATGCTGCTTCTTAGAGACTCACTTAAGACCTAAAGACACACATAGATTGAAAGTGATGGAATGGAAAAACATATTTCATGCAAATGGAAACAAAAAGAAAGCTGGGATAGCAATACTTAGACAAAACGTGCTCTAAAGAGACAAAGAAGGGTTTTACACAATGATGAAGAAATCAATCCTACAAAACTGAAACACTTGTAAATATCTATGTACCCAACATAGGTGTGCCTAAATACACAAAGCAAATATTAACAGACATAAAGAGAAAGATTGACAGTTGTATGATAATAGTAGGGGACTTTAACAAATCACTTACATCCAAACAGAAAATCAATAAAGGAACAATGGTCATAAATGACACATTAGACAAATAGACTTAATATATGTATATGTATGTTGCACTGCATTTAAAAACAGCAAAATAATCCTTTCCAAGTGCACATGGAACACTCCCTAGAATAAATCACAAAATAAGTCTCAATAAATTTAAGAAGATCAGAATCTTAGCAACCACCTTTTCTGATCACAACAGTATGAAACTAGAAATCAACTACAAGAAGAAAACTGTAAAAACAAAATGAACATATGGAAGGTAAATGTTTTACTAAACAACCAATGGGTCAATGAAGAAATCATGCTCTAAAATCTGTGGAACACTGTAAAAGCAGTTATAAGAGAAAAGTTGAAAGTAATATAGGCCAACCTCAAGAAACAACAAAAATCTCAAACAATTGAACTTTATACTTAAAGGAACTAGCAAAAGAAGAGGAAAACAAATTCCAAAACTACTAGAAGTCAAATAATAAAGGTTAGAGCAAACATAAATGAAACAAAGAATAAAAAAAATAAATAAATAAATAAAAAATAAATCAATGAAACTAAGAGCCAGTTTCTTGAAAAGATAAATAAAATTGATAAATCTTTATCCAGACTCATCAAGGAAAAAATAGAGAGTGTCCAAATAAATAAAATCAGAAATGAAAGAGAAAAACTTACAACCAAGCTAACAGAAACACAAAGGATCATAAGAGATTACCATGAACAATTATACACTAACAAAATTGGTAACCTAGAAGAAATGGATAATTCCTAGAAACATACAATCTTCCAAGACAAAATCAGGAAGGCATAGAAAACCTGAACAGACTGATTATTAATAATGAAACTGAATCAATCAAAAAACTCCCCAATAAACTAAAGTCTAGGACAAGACACCTTCACAGGTGAATTCTACAAAACATTTACAGAAGAATTAGTACCTATCCTGAAACTATTTCAAAAACTTGAAAAAGAGGAAAAGCTTCCAAACTCATTATATGAAGCCAACATTATCCTGATACCAAAACAAGACAAAAACACTCCCAAAAAAGGAAAACCACAGGCCAATGTCCCTGTTGAACATAGAAGCAAAAATTCTCAACAAAGTATTAGCAGACCAAGTTCAACAACACATTAAAAGGATCATACACCATGATTAAGTAGGATTTATTCTAGGGATGCAAAGATGGTTCAATATCCCACAAATCAATGAATATGATAAACCACATTACCAACACAAAGGATAAAAACCATACGATCATCTCAATAGATACAGAAAAAGCATTTGACAAAATCCATTCATTTATGATAAAAACTTTAAAAAGTGGGTATAGAAGAAATGCACCTCAACAGAATAGAATCCATATATGGAAAAACCACAGCTAACATCATCTGAATGGTAAAAAGCTGAGAGACCACTCACACTACTTTTATTCAACATAGTATTGGGAGTCTGAGCCACAGTAATTAGGCAAGAAAAAGATATAAAAGCCATCTGAATTGGAAAGGAAAAAGTAAAACTGTCACTATTTTCAAATTATATGATACTATATATAGAACACCCCAAAGACTCCACCAAAAAACTATTAGAACTAATGAATGAAAGCAGGAAAGTCACAAGAGACAAAATGAATATATAGAAATTGGTTGTGTTTCTGTACACTATGGTCACAGATAATCAGTAGACTTATTGTGGTGATCATTTTGCATGGTGTATGAGTATCAAATCACTATGCTATACACCTGAAACTAATATTAATATAATATTGTAAGTCAACTACACCTCAATTTTTTAAAAAGGTACAAACTTCTGGTTACATGATCAATAAGTTCTGGGGATGTAATGTATAGTATGGCGACTTCAGTTAATAATGTATTGTATATTTAAAAGTTGTTAAGAGAATAGAATTTAAAGTTCTTATCACAAGAAAAAAAATTGTAACTGTGAGGTGATGGATGCTAACTAAACTTATGGTAATCATGTCATACTACATGTGTGTGTGTGTACACATATAAGTGTATATGTGTATATATATAATATATAATCATGTTGTACATTTGTATATGTATTAATGTCAATTATATCTCAATAAAACTGAGAAAAAAATATCAAAAAAAAAAACCAACAAAAAAAAGATGGTAAGCTATTTAATGGTAGGTATTTTAGTCTCTTTTATTGTATACATAGCATAGTGCCTGGCACATAGTGGGTGACCAAATGAATACTTTTAAAGTGATAAATACAAAAGTGAAGATGGATTTAACACTGGATAGTTAAGAAGAATACAGAAACTTTATTCGTCTCTTTGGTTGGGGTTCCTGAAGGAGATAGATCCTGCATGCATAGTCTAGTAATCCAAATGATTTTCTGAATGAGTTATATAACTCAGCCCACCCTCCCTGGCACCAAGATCTCACCCTCACCCTAACATGATGATTTCATGCAAGAAGAACTTGAGGTATTTTGGAACATTCAAGCATATCACTCATCTCTCTAATTCAACCTCTTACTTAGTAAGCAAAAGAGTATGATTCAAGAACTAGATGGGCCTCACTTCTGCTTCTCCAATCACCAATAATACCTCTTCCCTCAATTTTTTCCCTCTATTTCTAACGATTCTAAATCAGCCAAGTAAATACTGCAGTTTAGAATTTTTCACATAAAAAACCTGAAATATTTTCACAAGCCCAAGTTTGAACACTAGCATTTTTTTTCATGTAACCGTGTGAAATTATTATTAAAAGCACTTACAAACAAACATCTTACCAGTGTATATCTCCGTACAAATAGAATAAGCATGATTAAACAAAGCCTCTCTGTGTATATTGAGAGATACAATTAAAGTCAGATGAAATGCCAACTTTTAGATAATTTCTTTAGAAAGTCTCCTTTTTCCTGTGTTCCAGCTGTGTATTATCCATTTTTGTTTTGCCCCCAACACTTTGTATTTGATAGAAAAAGAAAGGGACGCAGCACACTGAAATTTCCCTTCATTTGCCAGGGGCTTGTAGCTTGTTTATGAGTATCTGATTTGGTTGTAATATTCACTTTTAAAAATGTAAAAATGATTGCAAAGTCTGGATTCCTAAAACTTTCCCTAAAGTTTAATAAAATATGCTATATAAAATATACTAATAAAATATACTATAAAAATAAGTGGAGTATATTAATATATTAGTATATATTAATATACTCCACTTATTTTTAATAGAATATAAGAAAGGCCCAACAAGTACAAGTGCAACTCTCTCTGATCTTTAGATTATTTGAAAAAAAAAGAAAAACTATTGCTAGTTAGAAATCATTTTCTTTCTTACAACTACTTTAAAACTAAATTCCTTTCTCTTGTTCTCAAAAATAAAAAGTATGAAGCTGAAAAAAAAACACTTGGACAAAGGCAAAAATCATAGACTATATCCAGACTACATGATTCACACAGTGTCCACCAATGCTGAGGCTTTTTTAAAAGCATGTTTTTCTTTCATATAAAGATAAAAAGAAAAGCTTTTAGGTCATGGGCTATGAGGGAAGGGATGTATCTTGTGCTTTGATGTTACAAGTAGCTTTTCATTACAGAAAACTTCTGATAGTGTAATAAAAATTCTGGAAAACCGAGTCTGAATATTTAATCATCAGCTTTAACATGGAAGCTTTGTGACTTCTCTGTCCTTCACACAGCAGAGTAAACATCTGTATTATGAACAAATAGTAAATCTTTCTTATTTTATTGTGGAGGCTTGATTTTAGTATTTAAAGATACGATGTCACTAAAAGCAAAAGTATGATTCCTGCATTCCTTAGGGAGCTTTCTGTTTAGAAATGTTTCTAAAACACCAACTGATAAGAAATTAGGATAAAGTGATCCATTCTTAGTTATATAGGACATACAAAATTTGTTTCAAATTTTTATACGCTGCCTGTAAAGAAAATTACAGCCTGTTGAATGATATTCAAAACTGATATGTTGCCCTATTTTAGCTTTGAAGTTAAAGGTAAACCCAGGTGGAGTCTGAAAAACATGGTAACTGCATGTTAACAAGTTGTCTGAGTTTCAAAGTTTGGCATTCTGACATAATAATTAGTCAAGAAAAAAATTTGTTAAGTCTCTTTTAGTAAAATTAAACTTTTTGATAAAATTCTATATGCATGTATAAAAAATTCAACCAACCAATAGAAGTATACATGAGAGGTTATAAAATTCACACAAGATGTACCACCCACAAATGATTACTGTTTGGCAAACTCGCTTTGTGGTCTCTCTCTGTGCACAGACACATATGGGTATATATAGACCGGGCATATATAGATATGGGTATAGATACACTGAGCATACATAGATAGGGGAATGTATAGGACAGGCATATATAGATACAGGCATCTACAGATCGACATAAATAACTCTACATTAAAGTCATGTTCGCATGCATAGTACTTTGTAGCCTGCTCTTTTTGTCACTCAGAAAAATGTCACAAACATCTTTCCAAGTCAATGAAAATACATTTTATCATCTTATATAGCCTTCACTTGTATAAAGACTTGCTTTTCCAATTTCCTGATGATGAGCATTTAGTAATCATCTTTTTGTAGCACAATAGTAAAATATTATTTATCTATTGGTTGATTTATACTTCGTCTCTTTCCAAAAACATTTGTGGTGGCTTACAGTAAAAATATAAATATAAATAAATATAAATAAATATATATATATATATAATACATATGACATAGATATGATTTAACACCAAAAAAAACCAAAACCCTAATAAAATAAAATAAAACAGGAGTCACCAAATAAAAGAGAAATATATAAGATACCTGGTAAGCAGAGTTTTGAATAAAAGTCTCTACTTCAGGCTCTTAAAATTTATTACTAAAATACCAATGAAAAAACAGAAAGATACAAAATGAAAATAAATACTAAACACAAGGATCAACAGCCCATTGCCACAATCAAAACTAACTGAATTAGATTTAGAAAAACAATGGCTCACAAATATTGCCTCAAGTGACACCAGAAACAGGGCAGATACTCTGACCATAAAGAGGAGAAAATAACATTCTAGTTTTTGTAATAGTTTCTCTGTGAAGACATACAGCAAACTTGTAGCAGTGATTGTGTGTAGCCAGGGCAAGTGGAGAACTCCCGGGATGCAGGCAAAGGGGAGTTTACATGTATGACCTTTTATGTCCTTTGTATTTTTACTACAAAAATGTATTTCCTCATGAAAAAATTAGCTATAATGTCTAAAAGTTATTAATACCAAAATCAGGTTACAAAACTATAAATTATTATCCCAAATTTAAGATAAAAGATGCATATGTATTTGAATGATTGGGTAATGGGTAGGATTGTTATTTATTTTTTGCTTTTTTTCCTCCCTAGATTTTCTTCCATTGTTCTACCATGAAGATATTATGGTTGTATAAGCAGAAAAGCTCATACTTAAAAATAACTACAACTCAAATTCGTTTTAAAAAGAAAAACAAACAGAAAATAACCCCAAATATGAAAACTTAGTGACTCAATCAAAATTTTATTCAAAGCAAGATTTATATACTATAATTCTTGGACCAAGGCAAACAGTTTCCAGCCTAATCAATTTTGCTCAGACACTTTAAGGCCATCGAAAAGATTAGATTCCTTATTTGTTTGCTTGGTGGTGGTAGCAGGATAGTAGGGAAACAGAGCAGGAATGAGGGTTTTCTGCTATCCTCAGTAAACCCACTCAGTCACAAATAAACATGAGTTTTCTGTGGGTATCTGTCACTCTGATACCCCACTAGTCACTTAGGACGCTGAGGCAGTCTCACAGCGGCAAACATTTCAAACACAGCCTTACATATACATTTCTTTCATTATGTCATTAAAAGAGATTAAAACAAAAGTAAATGAAGTCAACTTGAAAAGTTAACCACAGAATTTTTTTAAAAAGATGGAAAACAAAGGAAAGGAAATAATATAGCATACAAAAAGAAACTTAAAAATCAAACGGCTGTTTAAAAAAAAATCTAAGGTGCGTTTTAAAACATTACAAGGATCCTTAACAAATATAATCAAGCAAAAAATGAAAATGCAAATTAAAAATATCTAGAAAGGAGAAATATACAAAGAAAGTACAATCTCTGCTAATGGGCTTTGAATTCATCTCCCCTGTCTCCCCTTTATCCAGTCCACCCATACTGGTCTCCTTGCTCTTTCTCACACACAACAGGGACATGCTCGCATTCAGACTTCATGTTCCCCCTCCCTAAACCTTTTTCCTCAGACAGCAGCATAATCCACTCCTGCTAGAATTCTAGGTCTTTATTCAATGCCACCTTTCAGCAAGGCCTTCCCTGACCACCCTAAAAAATAAATCAATAAAATAAAATTATATATATATATGATATATATATATATACTACATGCGTATATATAATGTGTAATGTATTATATATTATATATGTATACATATATAAATACATATATACACACATACATATATACAAGTATACACATATATGTATATATTGTATATAAACAGTTTCATATAGGTAAACAGAAAATATAATATACTTGATATGTAGATTCTCTTTTAATCTGTGAGATTTTTAAAGGTGAGTTTATCAAGTAAGTATAGTATCATACACGCTCTTTTCCTTAATAATATATAATACCAACCTTTAGAAGTCCCTATACATATTTGGAAAATACTAATTTTTAACAACTGTGGTATCCAGTAGATGGATATCACATACTATACTAAAAAATTTAACTTTTATTAGCTTCATAGTTTTCTACTGAAATGAAATCTGAAGGAACATTATTTATTAATTTATTAAAAGCTTAGTGATTGCTTACAATGTGCTAGAAACAGTACTTCAGCACAGGGGTCAGAGGCCAGAACAAAGATGTAGCCCCTGCCACCTAAAGCTTATATGTCAAGTTGAAGACAACAATTATGCAGATAATGATGAAAAACCCACGTAATAACTGTGATGCAGTGTATTATGGGAAACACTTGGCAGAAGGTAAAATTGTTCTGAGGAAGAGACATTTCAACTGAGACCTGAAAAGGACCAAACAAAGGAAATTGTTCCAGGCAAAGTATTTGTGCACCGACCATCTATGTGCATTACTTAAAATCTCCTGCAAATCTCTACACTCTTAGGATAAATAACTAGACATTAAATCACCAGATCCATAGGCATGGCCACTTTGACAGCTTTTGATGCATGCAATCTAATTTCCCAGCACTAAGTTTGTTTCATGATAGAATTCCATCAGCAAAGTAGGAAAGTATCTTACTATCTATACTCTCACCAAAATGGGTATTGCCTTTGACCTTAATTTTCAAATCACACAATGAGAATATAATTATTATTGAAAAAAATCATAAAATACATATATTTAAAGATTATTAATGAACTTACAGCTCCCAAATTTCCACCATCTAGAAATTACTACTTTGAACACTTTATTGTATATTCAAGGTATTCATATATATATATGAATTTATTTATTTAAAAGGTATTATTGGTTTTGTATTGTGGCTGTTTTCCACTTAATATAAGTATTTTCTAAAATAATAACTGTGTATCTACATTATCAGCTTCATGTGCTGAATGGTATCCCATTGTTAAACTACAGTGTGTAACCTATTCCATACTGTTATTTTTTTCTGTAGTTTGTCTATTATATATTTAAGTGTAGATTTTTTCTTAAACTTATTTATCTTGATGGTGGCCTCTGAGATTCTTAAATCAGTGAATCAATGTGTTTCAGTGGTCCTTTGAAACTTTTAGCCATTGTAGTTTCAAAATTATCTCTGCATAATTTTCTTTCTCATCTTTTTCTGGAACTCAATTTAGACATGCCAAATCTTCTCGTCGGGTCCTCGACGTCCCTTGCTATTACCGGAATTTTCCCTATTTTCGTCTCTCTCTATTTTATTATGGATAGTTTCTAATGACTTATTCTGCAATTGAGAATATATCAAACATACATAATTTACTTGTAAACCCACCCTTTGAGTTCTTAATGTGACTTAGAGTTTAGTTGTTATAATTTCAGGTTGGCTCTTTTGCATAATTATCATACCACTTTTTATACTTTTCAGATTTCACTGAAATTTTTAAGTTTAGCCTTTACTTCCACTAACATGGAAAACATAATTGTTTTATATATTGTTTTATATTTCTGAGTGCTAACGGTCTGTTTCTGCTGTTTGCTATTTCTGCTGATGGTGGCTGATGCCTAAACTCCAGGGTATATCTTGTAATCTTTGGTTGTTTGCTGAATGTTTATTTGAAAAATTACCTTTAGAAGTAATTTGAGACCCAGGAAATGATACAGTCCTTCAGAGGGAAACTTTATTTCCTTCTGCCAGCCACATAAGGGTGGTAGCCAACTGAGATTGAGGCTTGAGATTCTGGGGACCATGTAGATAACCACTTAGAGTACATTTCATGTTCCCTCTGCCAGAGAGCAGCTTTTCAGGGATCTGGGCCAAAGTAGGGTGATTTCCCTTTGATAGGGATTGAATGTCAATCTCTGCTTCATAATCTATCAAAATCCAAGCTTTACAGTTGAGCTGCTTACTATAGCCAAAGATTGGAACATACCTCTTTCAACTCTGATGCTGTCTCTGTTCTTAGTCTGGTATTTCTTTCCTATCTTATTAACTACATAATCTATTTAAGGAGATGTTTAACATTTCTTCCAATTTTCTATTTTTATTGTCTTTTTACGATATTGGTCTGCATTATGAATCCATCATTATAAAAACTAGAAGTCCCCTCACACTTAATTCCAGTTTGCTTGAAATTACATCTATTCCCAGTTGTGGTTGTTCCTGTTTTAATATTACAAATGATGCCATCATGAACATTACTTTAAATATACTTTTGTGCTCTTCCACTTATTTTCTTACATGCCTACAAATAAATCATTGTGTTCTCACGGTACGCACTTTAGGGCCTTGACATGTATCACCGAATTACCCTCCAGAAAGAATCTATGTTTATTCTTCCTTTAGTTTTTCATCAGAAAGTCAGTTCCCCCCAGCATCCTTCCCCTCCTACATACACAGACATTCACACATATAACTCGGTAATGATTTTTCATTTGGGGCAGGTTGATAGGCATATAAATATACATTTAAATATAAATATATACCTTCTTTTGAAGTGTTTATTTATTTTACTTCTAGCAAGACTAAGCATATGTTCATGGTTATTGAACATTTGTAGTCCTTCCTTTGCGAATTAATCAAATTTTCTTAATCATACAGTGGGTAGTCAATAGACAATTTTATGCCTACTTGTACTACTAAAGATTAGATACAAATGTAATTATATAAAAAGATAACATTAAAGTGAATGTAGTCAATAAAGGAAAAATAGCCTGAAAATAAGAGGGTTTAAGTAAAGCAGAGAAGCTTAGAATTAACTACTAAAGTAAGAATCAGCAAGCTATGGGGCCAGCCGAGTGGCTCAGTTGGTTAAGAGCTCGCTCAAGAGTTTGAGCTCTGAGCAACAGCGGTTCGAGTCCAGCCCGAGCTGAGCAGCCACTGAGCTGCCAACAGGTAGCAGGATGGCTCAGCTAAAAAAAAAAAAAAGAATCAGCAAGCTATGGCCTGGGAGCCAAATCTGCCTGTTTTTATAAGTAAAGTTATATTGGAACACAGCCATGCACGTTCATTGATGTATTGTCAATGTCTGCTTTCACACTACAGCACCAGAGCTGAGGAATTGTCCCAGACACTGTATTGCCAGTAATGATTAAAATGTATGGATAAAGAATGATCGGTCTCAATTCCTCCCAAATGTCAAATACTAGCAATATTTGTACTAAACTCTATCTCAACCCTCACCATGATTATTATCACTGATCTGGATATAATTTAACATTTCTCTACAATCATATATGAAAGATAAATAAGCATATAACTGTTGAAGGGGAGAATAAAATTGTTTGCTTCAAATATGGAGACACAAGAGAAAATAAGAAAAATGTAGAATTAGTAAGATATAAGCCATTGAGTAGAATATTATTGTAATATAAACAAAAGCCATAGCTTTAGCTTTCCTCTACTTCATTTTTAGCCAGCTAAAAGATGAAAATGGGGGGGGGGGTCTTCTTTCCATAGCCGTAAGTACATAGGCTATCTAAGAAAAACACAAAGGACGTCTGTAGTTGCTTTACAACTAAAACTTCAAAAGTAATACAGATACACCAAGTTTTGGATTGTAGAAGACTCAATATTACCAATACAGCAATTTTGTGTAAGAAAACTTAGAGATTGAAAGCAATTTCAGAGTATTTTTTAAAATTATTTTTTAAAAATCATTTATTACCTAACAAACGAATTTAAATTGTGTCTGAACAAATGCACAGGTTTGAAAGCTAACAAATTAAGGGCAGGGGTGGGGGAAGACAAAAGATTAAAAGCAGTTGCTGTACCAGATATTAAAATATACAATAAAACTGCAATGATTAAACTGGTGATAGGATCAACCAACCCATCAATGGACAAATAAAGAATCCTAGAGAACAGCCCTAGGATATATAAGAACTTAGCAAATGATAAACGGTGTAATAGAAACCGGGGATTAATCAATGACTATTGTGAGTTACACAAAAACTAGGTTTAGGGCATCATTTTCTCACAACATAAATCAAAACAAAGTCCAGCTGGACTGAAGAAGTAAAAGTAAAAATGAAACAGTGGTTGCTAAAGATTTGGTGTCCTATCAAAGGCTGAGCACATGGCAATTTTGATTCTCTTATACTGAGCTTTGCATGTAACAAGAGCTCAACAATTGTGTACAATGAACTAGTAAACACACTTATTCATATAGAACTAGTAATCAATTGATTAATTATAATAAAGTATAACCTGCATTTACAAAGTTTTTGTTAATCAAAACTTGTTAGTCTCTGAAACAAACTGGAATTCCAAAAGTATGGAATAGATTTCTGATCAAAATCTACCTTGTCAAATGCTTATTATAAAGAGGTTTTTAAGATGGGGTATTTTATCTCATCTTCTATATTGGTAATGTATGATATTTGAAATTACCACCTATGACTTTGAAATTCCCAATTTGACAATGAGTTAAAGAACTGAACGGCACATATTCTAATATCAATACAGATATCATTAGAATCAGGTATTTGTCCATTTTCTTTAATGATTCCTCCATTAACATTTACATTAAAGGAGCGATGGCTCCCAATTCCATCAGAACTCTGCTTCTATTCTCTGAGTTCTCTATGAAATGAGTGAATGTAAAATTGTAAATACCTAGCTTTCATCTTGCTATTTATTCTTTCAGGTTATACACATACAGCATTTTTTTGCCAATGTGATTTCTTGGTATTTATTTGTTTGTTTGTTTTAAATAAAAACATTCGTAAGACCTTAATATGTGCCAGATATTGCATAAAGTAATTTCACAAACATTGTGCAATTTTGGCTATTTTTCATTAACTGCTGAGCCTGGTTAATCAACACTGAATGTAACCATTTGTTCATTAAAAATAAAACAATAAGCTGAGTCACAGTTAACATCTAAAAACTATACCAGTACTATAATATTACTAGAAACTTTAAATGACTTATTTATCAATTATTAATGATAAACAATCACCATCAATACCTGACTTCTAATTAACAATCAAATTTTAAATAAGTAAAATGTTATCTCAGGTGTAATGTATTTAAAGATTTTATTGAAATTACATGGTTTTTGTTTAGCATATTCCCACTGCAGAATTTTGTATTATAATGTCTAGGATAATGGACAGTATATGTTTATTTTATTATCTCCTCATAATTCATTCTCATATCTCCTCCCAGTTCCTTTTCAGTTGCTACTCTTTTCTGAACTGACTCCAATTTTCTGACATCTTTCCAATATTTAACTATCCAGAAATTTATGTGATTTTCATGTTAGATGCAGACACTCGGTGGCAGAGTTTATACTAAGGCAATCAGATCCACAGAATATCAGGTTGGAATGACAGTTTAGACAAAGGTCCTGCAGTCTGCCATTCCGGCCTATTCTGGTAGGTGTAACTTCCTCTAAAGAGACTAACTACACTAAGTGGGTTGAGGAGAAGGAGTAGTGGAGGAAAAAAAAAAGCGTGGCTAACACATGGAAAAACAGAAAGTAAAGAAAGCAAAAATTACTCATGACTAACGCTTTAGCTATTTAAAGAATATTTTAATAATAAATGTTCCCTAGAGTTTTTTTGTTTTTTTTCTGTCTAATCACTAGAATGCTGCATACAAAATTACTCACATAGGATTTTTACAACTTTAAAATGTTATTATGAGGAAGCCCTTTGTCCATAGCTACTCAAAGTTATCTCCTTTTGGATGTTTCCTTTCCTGTATTTTGGACCACAGATCATCTCTTCCCCAATTGTCAGCCTTTCCTTACAACACTGGCATTCTTTGTAACAAGCAATTGATTTTCTTTCTTCCATGTTAGTTTCTGTACCAACACCACACAAGCATACACACGCATATGCGCGTGCACACACACACACACACACACACACACACACACGCACACACTTTCCATGTTTGTCCCAATCTCCTCTGTTTACACTCCTATTGCCTGCAACCTCAAGTTGTTCATGCCCATATTTGCAAAGAAAATGCACACCCAAATCTATTTAACAACAGCTTTTCAAATATCAATTTTTCATCTTGTTATATAGTTGGACCTCCATTGGACATCTAGTTGAGGAAGAGAAAAAAAAATCTATTCCACAGAATATTCAGTATCCTTTGAAATAAGCTAATAAAGGTCCATAAGACAAGAACCATATCTGATTTTCCCCTCTAGTGCTCACCAGTGTTAGGTGTCTCATACATGTTTGTTGAATAAATTAATTGAAGAGATCTAAGGAAGTCAAGAGAAAATAGTTATTGAGAAACAGGTCACCTTGGTGGTTCAAAGCAGACTCTGGGTCCTAATTAGGTCTAGATCAGAATACCATCTACACATTTACCATTTTATCTCAAGGAGGTTTCTAAACCTTTCTGTGCCTTAGTTTCTGCATCTGTAAAATGGGGTAGCAACAGTACCTACTTCTTAGGGCTATTTTATAGATTATGGAAACTAATGCATATGAAGCATTTAGAACTTGATAAGCATCACATATGTTGTCTTAGTTTTCTAATAGAGTTCTCAATCTTTGTTTAATTAAAAAAAATGACTGACTCATCCATTCAACTCATTTGCCTAACACTTTTAGAGAAAGATGGTTGGGTCTTTAGAGGTCATTCTCCCCTCACTTTTCTAAAGCTTCATGGAAACCACGTTTTTTGAAATGAATTGTTTGCTCTGGGCTAATATGGAGATACAAAGAAGGCAAAATGTAGTGGTAAGTGAACTAATGGAGGAGCACATTTACTGAAGCAAGTGAGCAAATGGACCAGAAAATTATGTAAAGTGTTGCAAGATACTCTATTTAGCCTGGTGCATAAAACATGGGGTGAGGAGTTAAAAGATTTAGGTTGGAGGCCCAACCTGACACTTAGTAACTTGTTTATTTTGCAAAGTTTAACCTTTTGGGTATCTTTTTTTTTTTTCATGTGTCTATATGCCACAAACCTCACAGGGTTCCTATGAGAGTAAATAACATAATTAAGTTAAAATATATATAAACCAAACATTTAGCTCTAGATACTAAATTCTGAATATTTTATACAGGGTATACTGGTCTTTTTCTTTCAACTTTCTTATTTAATTGATTCTCTACCTAATCCTGAAACAATACTAAACCTATTTAAACATTGTCCTTAACACTTTTTAGACATGTTATTTGCCACACTACATTACAAATACTAGAGTTAATAGACTATAGACTGCAGTTCTGTGAATCCAATTGTTATATTTCTTTACATAAGTCATTCATTTTTAATTAAACCTCTGGTCTGCAAACATATTACTGCACTTCAAAACAGAATAATTCCTGTGGCACTTGATTTTCTTTGTCATGTATTAAATTGTATCAACTCTTGATGAATAGCACAATCCAACAAAAAAACAGGAAGGACAATCTGTGACTACGATGTAGTAGTTCTGTTTATACCTCCAACAACTGCCCACTTACGAAGTGCCAGGCACTGTACTAAGAGCCCCAACCCGAGCCATCAGCAAGATCCTCCTGACCCTGCCTTACACAGAGTGCAATCTATAAAGATCTTAATTAAATAAGGTATTATGAAAGTCTGTAAGAATAAAGGCTATGATAAGCAAAACAGAGCATCCCAGGAAGCCAAAAGAAAAATAGCCTGGGTTAAAAAACAATCAGGAAGGTATCCAGAGGAAGTAACTTCATGCCAAGACCTGAAGACATTAGCCAGGGGGAAGTAGAGATCATGTGAAAGAGTGTGGCACATTTAAAGAAGTAAAATATCCAGGGTTTGGTAGCATAAAAAGTGATGGAGGAAAGTCATAAATTGGAAAGCGCAAAACACATTGTAGAGCTCCTGTGGAACAAGCTCTGAACAGTGAAAATCCATTGAAATATACCAAACAAGAGCATGGGCTGATCAGATTGGTGGTTTAGGAAGCTAGCTTTGGTTGCTTTATAAAACACGGATTGGTTTTTATGAATGCTTTCTAAAAGCAAGATGTTTTTCAGAGAGATCAACTGGGATTCTACCACTGTGTTCCAGGCGGGAAAAGATGATGGATTTAACCAGGGTAATTGCGGGAAAACTTATTTAGAATAAATAAGTGTCTGAGCTTGACGATTCCCTCACTGATTCATTCAGCCACTCATTTAGCCAGTAATGTTTAAGATACTACTTGATCGGACAATGGGCTGTGGCTGTGCATGTGGCCTCAGACAAGACATGCCTGCCTTCACTTGTCTATAGTCTAATAGAATAACTAGGTAGGAATGACTAGTTTGCCATTTGAGGAACAAAACGGTTCCTTCCTTTACACCTTTCACCCAAATATGTTTCCATCAAGGGGAGATGTCCAACAGATCACAGGGTAAGTGAGCCTGGAATTCAGGAGTGAGGCCTGAGACTGATGCACAGAGTGGAGAGTCCTCAGCACATGGATAGCAATTGAAATGATTCTAGGAAGAGAGGGTACAGTGACATGAGGAGAGGAAACCACAGCACAGGAGTGAGGAATGCTAGTATTGAAGGGAGGGTGGAAAAGCAGCCATTAAAGAAAGATGTGAAGTCATGGCCAAAAATAGAAAGGAGACTATGGTGTCCTAGAAGCCAAGGAGAGAGAGTTTCAAGGAGAGTGTGTCTAACAGCATCAAATGCATCTGAGAAGTTAAACGTCAGAATTTTCTACAGTATTGAGTCTGTTGAAATATAAGCCACTATGACTATGTGGAAAAGGGTTTCCATGTAATGGTAGATTGAGTATGATTTTCAGGGGACAGAAGTTAAGATATTTTTTTCCTATACTTTATAAATTAATATCAAATATTATGACTTTATAATGTCAGAGAAAGATATTTGATACAAACATTTTAATCACATGGTTGTTTGCACAACTGCCTTCCACCCCAGATGAGCTCTAGTTTTTCTGTGTCCAATACGAAGAATGGGATCTAAAACTGAACAAGGTTCCAGTAAGGATCTTACTTGCATGGAATATGGTGGGACCATCACTTCTTTAACCTTTTAATTGTACTTTATTAGACATTGATATGCCCAGAACTCTGATTAGCTTCTGTAGTAAGGAGAGGTGATTCAGGGGTAGTCGTTTCTCACTGGTAACTCCTAAGGAGCTTGTTACCTTGTTATTCACTAAATATTTTGTACATTTATGCTTTTTTTCTATGACCCTTCACTTGTAAGTTTTCATTTTTTTCCTAAATAAATATTTTTATTACTGATTCAACCCATTGTTCAACCTAAGACCTCTTTGGAGACGTAACACGTTTATTTAAAAATGCATAGTGCTTTTCCTATGCTAAGCAATGATAAAATTTTTTGTGGAGAGTTCTTTCTATTCTAACTTCACATTACTTCTGAAATTGATTAGCATGCCATTCACTGTCTTCATACAAATCATTAACTAAGATATTGACCAAGGATGACCGAGGACGGTGTCCATTGCACATCGTCCACCATTACCCTTGTTATAGACATCAATCCATTAAGAAGCATAATTAGCCTATAATCAATCAATAATTTTCTAGCCTGCTTGCCTATGCTATCACATAAACTACATGTCTTCACACTGTCCAACAGTTTAGCATCAGACACTCTCAAATGCCTTGCTGGGCATTCATTTAGTCATACTAATTCTATCATGTTTCTTTGACCTGTCTAGTGAACACAGCAATAAAACTTCACCCAAGCCAGTTCATAATGCTTATCACTTTATTGTCTGTCTATTTATGAATTATTTTAAATAATATAGACTGTCTTAAGGTAAAAAATGTAGGTTGCTGGTCTATACTTTATAGAGTTACCTATCTTTCTCACTTCGAAAACTTA
>NW_017731431.1:3872654-3876926 GCF_001890085.2 Hipposideros armiger
GAAACACTATGAGATAAGCCTGAAAAGGGAGGGGATACCAGCAGTTAGGTAGGACATAAATAAAGCTTGAAAACAGGGATATCAGTTGAAAACCGTAATAGTCAAATGAAAAAAACTGACAAAATTTGAGTGTCAAGATATAAAAACTTTATGATTGCGCCAATGCATATTTAAACACCTTTTGACAATTTTGAAGTACCATCCCTTGAAACTCTTGAATTTAACCCAAAGGGGAACTGAAAAGATACCATTCTAATCAACATTTAGAATCACAGAAGAACGTGGCTTCTGTGAGTTTGCTGAACTGCATTGTCACTGGTAGCATAGAAGCTAAAAGTTGGAGAAATTCTGGACTTGGGACTTTCTGATCTACTAGAAAGAAACTAGGAATTCCACTGAAGTGGAATGACATGACTACAGTGCCAAGGCACATCACTGAAAAGAGACTGGGTATCCAATACAATCGTGATGGGTTCTGATAATTGCTGCTCCATACTTCCATCAAATGACAAACTATGAAACACAGTCCAACTGGTGGCATTATGATGACATCATCCGATGTTTCCATGCATTATTTATTCCCTTGTATGAGATTTGAAATGTCCATGGGCAAACACTGGCATGGTAGGGACAAATTTAAGAGCATGAATATTCATATGAGGAATAGAAAACTTGAAAAGAGTCAGTATAATTCTCTGGATTTGATTTGGCAGATCTGAGTGCAAAACCCAGTTTAATGATTTATTTGGTCAGAGACAAAATTACTATAAAACTATTGGCATGCCTCTGAAGATCATATCCAATCTCGCATTTCTTCTTTCCCACGTAGGGGTTAACATGTATTTGTGATTTTTTTTTTTATCGTGTCTTGTTCCAAACCAGAGTCGACTCAATTGTCCTAGACATACAGCCTAAACCTCATTTTTCTTAAGAATGTTTTGTTGTTTAAAAAAGTGAATTAAAGTGCGAATGGGTAGCTCAGNAGTGTTCTGGGATTTAACTCATCTAGATCAGGAAACATAAACGCATTTAGGTTATCTGTTTGCAAAAATGTGTTTAATTATTTTAGGCTTAAATTTTTTCTGGCTACACCATATCCAGTTTATTTCCCAAAAAAAGAGGAATGAACTTGATGATTTGACCATCTTCCCTCTACTATGAAACTTTGTATTAGAGCTCCCTGGAAATCCATAACATCTTTATTGTCATGTTGAGGTCTTTTCTTCTACAGTCCATTTAGAAAATTCAAAATCATTCTATATTAATATACACTTGAATTATTGTCCTTAAGTTGTTTCTGTTTAGAACAGTTATTATTACTGTCAGGAATAACGTGAATATCCCTGATGGATTTATTGAGAAGACTATATTATCTAATATTCAGTAGTCTTGCTTGAGTTTCTCAAAACCATTGCTCTGGATAATTAATAAATAAACCTGCCAATAAAATAATTCATGTGGAAACGACAACAAAGTAAATACGTTTATTTGCCAAAATTTTCTAGCAGGAGCATTATTAATGGAGACTCTATTATTTTCCTTTTTATTATGCAATGCTTAGGCTCAGAATCCAAGTTACCTATACCCTCAAATAATATACTTCTTTTCTGTTAGAGTCTTCATAAAAGGACAGAGTGTAACATTGTTAAAAAGTAGTTCATCTCTTGTTATGGCAATACACCTTTGAAGGGCACAGAAATTATTTTAATTGGATAAATTAGATGTTCTTTGTGTCCATATGGAGTGTTGAATTTAATGATTTGGTTGAATGGATGTCAGTGTTTCTGTTCAATCTTTCAATTAAACTAATATTAATCTTACATTTTCTAAAGAAAGCTTAATAGCACAAGATAACTATGATATCTCTGAGACATACAGTAAGGTCACTGGATATAAATGAGCCCACATTGTTTTTCTGAATAATTCTGTAGCTGAGAGAGAAGCTGTGGAAAGCATAGATAGACAAGCTTTTCTCCCTTTCAATCTCTCCAGACCAACACTAAAAGATCTATGTCTCTCTTTTGCCACATTGTTATACCTGGCACTGTCACACTACTTTATAAAGATCATTTGTAAAATTGTCTGTTAATTTCTTGTTTTGTCTGTTTTAACTTGCAAAAATCGAGATAGCCTTTCAACTAATGGTTTTATATTTCTGGAAGGTCTATTACAAATTAAAATGCCTCTATTTGTCTTTCAAAGGTAATTTGATGTGATTTACACGAAGTTTTAACCACATATCATCACATCAGGAAATGGACTGGGCATGAGTTTTCTTTAAGAATTATATGAAAATATGAAGTTATAAAGTACTGAAATCATTCTACATTGCTCATAAAATTGTAAAATTTTGAGAGTGCTTCAATTTAAAAATGATTGGGATTCTAGGAACACAATTCAGAGAGGCTGTAAAATTACAAGGACACTTCACCACTTCTGTGAGCATTTCCATTCAGGGTGATCAACCAGCACCACTAGCTGAGCAATTTGCCTGGTATTTGCAGGAAAGCCTTGTTCTTAAAAATACAAAGAAACTCCAATAATTTCAAATTGCAGTATATACTACACATTCCCAGAAATCCAATTCATTCTCTAAACAAAAACATTACAACCTTTAAAATACAAACAGCCTACCCACAACAGACCAACAATCCATCCCTTCCAATTCGAATGTCCAATCACTCCAGCTATAATTTCTCCCAACCTGGCATTTTCTGACATGAGGAATTGTTCTGGTCATCAAAGATTATTTATTTCTTTTAAGCTCCTCTTGGGTTGTTACTCTAAAATTATCTCTGAATTTCTTTCCAAACATCCTGTGACCTTTGGAAGCCATTCTGAATTTAGATGGATTATGTACACTTGTGCATAAACATACAAACTCTGTCTTCTCAAAAGCTGTATTTGGAAAGCTGTATTTTTCTTGAAAGCTAGGTGTTCAAGAAAAATATATATAATTCCTGAGTCTATTTATACATCTATGAAATGAGGAGAATAATGTCTACCTTAAAAGTTCATTGTGGAGTTTAGATGGGTAAATAGCCTACTATATTGCCTGATATGTAGTAGATGTACAACAAATAGTCACTCTTGCTATTATCATCATTATCATTTCAATAATCACTGTCAACCTGAAGTTTCATGCTATATAAGAACCATCTGATTCCAATTGTAGCTATAACACTACCTTTATCATCTTGAGCAGATTACTTACAGTTTGGGTCGTATCATAAAATGTTAACAATGGTCACCTGAATTGTGGAAAATTTTTTTTTCATTTCAATAGTTTTCTTTTTCTCAACTATATTATCTGGTTTATACATTGAACACATGTTACTTATACAAAATAAGAACAAATACCATGTACTATATTGCTAAGTACACTTGGCACTTGTGTATTTATAATGACTTCACATATGGGCAATGGAAAGACGATTGTGTGGTTTTTCTAGGGAACTGAAAACAGAAACTGCACAAACTACAGGTGATAATGCAAATTATGAAATACCTCATGAGTCACAAACCCCCTGTATAATCTCAGACCAATGTGAGTTGGAAGGGAGTCCTCTCATCTCTGGGTTCCTCACTGATACATCTCTAGTGTCCAGAAAAGAAGATATTGAGGCACAGATGGTATGCAAACACAGGTGTTGAATTAATAATCTGGATGAGGGAATAAAACTGGGATGAGACTTGGGTCAAGACGTCTAATCCACGTCTTTTGATCCTAATTCCCCCTTCTTTAAATCTTAGAGTCCCATTATCCCTGAGAGCTATATGGACAAGTAGCTGGAACTAAGAGAAAAAGGTGTTCATGACTTGATCACACATTCAATAGAGGCGGAAGAAATTACACAGGAAGTTAGACTCAAGGAACCTGCCTTAAGCCTCGTGACTTAAGTCCTGTTCTCCAATTCAATTTCCCCTGTAGTGGAGATTATCAAGGACATGTACAGCAATTAATAAAATGTTCCTTTGCTCCCCATTGCACTGTTGTTCATTAACAGATTAGCTTCTTTGAAAGGAATCCCAGCGGGAAGACGGAATCATTGGCAGGCCTTGAACTCCAAAAGGTATTATAAAAGCACAAAGGACAGGCATCCAGGTTAGGGATGGAATAATCATCTGGAAAAAATCTCTCAAGTGGGTCAAGACAGAGTTTTAAAAGGTGAGTAGGAGTAATCAGTTAAAGATAAAGGGAAGGCTTTCCTACAAAAGGCATCTTGACAAAGGGACAGGGACAAAACATCATGTGACAGGTCTAGAATTCTA
>NW_017731431.1:3879021-3879942 GCF_001890085.2 Hipposideros armiger
TATACCATTTGAATTTTAGAATTTATCACAAGAAGACAAAGGCTTAAGAAAATAATATAGTTTCCTAAAGATAATGTAGGCTAGAATTCATAGTTTCTGATAGAAAGTTCCAAGTTCAGAACTTCTATGAATTTATGTTAATTGTTAAATTTAGAGTCTACATTTCTAAAATAAGTAGAATATTTTATAGTTATTAAATGCAAAGTTTGAAATGTCTGTGTATAAATGGGATTATTATTTTATGCAAGTTTCACAACTTTTAAAATTTCCAGTAGCTTCCAACTGCTTAAAAAAAAAACACAAAAAACAAAATCATTTAAAAACATGTAAGTTGGTAGCAAACTTCTAATAGAAGACTAAAACTTTTAAAATGGTAAACATTTCATTCACTAGAAAATTCAATCCTGTTAGACACATATAATATTTTCTGCATTTCCATCATCCCCTAATTCATCATTATAAACCATCATGGAATTTTTGGTAGTCTGGTGTTCACTTATTACTATTTCACAGTATTTTGAAATCATAATCGCCACCAACATTTTAGTTGCTTACTGGAGAAAGCATGCAAACCTGCCTCTGGGTATTTTCCTCATGGAGAAATAAAAATTCCTCAAACACTGAGATCTAAGCTGTATGAATTTCTTTTTTTACCAAATGATAGTACTTTGATGGGATATGGTTTCCTTCCAAAGTCTCAAAATCCAAAAGGTCAAATAATTTAATTGTTCAGATTATATAGCATTTTGCTTCCATATACAAAAGTGAAATCACAGGTATCACAGCTCAATATACACCTAAAATAATTACATCGTCCAAATATATTGTACATAGATGATGGTCCCATGAAATCTAAGAATGTCATTCCCATTCTGTAGCAATATTTGAAATAACCTTTAGTTTAATTCTTTAAAACAAACA
>NW_017731431.1:3880612-3885147 GCF_001890085.2 Hipposideros armiger
CCCATAAGAGAATGCTACTGTAATGTATATTTACTCCTTGGGTTGGATATGGCTTATAATTAACACAGTATAAATAGCAACTCCTGGGTCATGGTCCAGATTCAAGACACCTTTACCTTCCTGTTCAGGAAAAGCCAGAAGAAGGGAGTAGGGACACAGGGTATTATTCAAGAAGAATATCTGTAAGATCCACTGTAGCAGCTATAATCTGAACAAGGGTGTCTTCAGTCTACCCAAGTTCCTGACCCTCAGTGAAATTAGCAGTCTTTTAGAAGAAGAATAAATCTGTGTGTTATGGGAATTGGGATGGGGAGGAAGAGTGCCTTATTTCCTCCTTAGCTTCATCCTGAATATTATAGCTCAAGTGATCTATTTTTCTTAATGAGACAAGTTTTTTCAAAGATTTTTCTTTGGCTCAGTCATATCGGCTACCTATACTGTACATTCCTTAAACTCACTCTCAGAAGATGGCCAATTTCTCTGACATAAAACAAACAATTAAGAAAAAACCCGCCATAGGCTCTCACTAGCAAATCAACCCATTTATACGCATCCAGTTACATACACTTCTTCTACTATGGCTGAACGGTTTTTCACCCTATTTAACTCTAATTCTTTCATCTATGCATTAGATCGCATTCCCCTTACCTTCTCAAACATATTATTTCAGAAATTGTCCTCTCTCTCCTGCACCATCTTATTTTTCTCTCTCTTGATTTATCCCTATAAGCTCAGAAATATGCTATTTTCTTTAAAAACAAACAAAACATATGGTCAACTAATATTTGACAGGGGAACCAAGAACACTCAATGGAAAAATGACAGCCTCTTCAATAAAAAGCTGGAAAAAAAATGGATATTCACATGTAAATTAATAAAACTAGATCCCTATCTTATAACACTCACAAAAATTAACTCGAAACAGATTAAAGACCTAAATGAAAAACTGGAAACCATTAAACTCCTAGAAGAAGACATTGGAAAAAATCTCCTTGATATGGGTTCTGGCAGTGATGTTTTTGGATATGACACCTAAAGCACAAGCAGCAAAATTAAAAATAAACAAATGGGACTTAATCAAACTAAAAAATCTTCTGGACAGCATAAGAAACAATCAACAAGATGAAAAGATAACCTAACAAATGAGAAAAATTATTTGCAAACCATATGTCTGATGTGTTAATATCCAAAATAAAAAAGAACTTATACAACTCAATAGAAAAAAAATCCAATTAAAAATGGATAAAAAATGTGACTAGACATTTTTCAAAAAAAGATAATATTAATGGCCAAGTACAAAAAAGTTCTCAATATCATTAAAACATAAATATCCCTCATCCAGATTATTGGAATTTTCACTTAAGTAGTTTCCCTGTTTCTACCATGGCCCACTAAAGTCTATTCTCAAATACAGTGGCCAGAATAATTTTAAAATGAAAATCAGATCATCTGGCTTACGGGACAATGAAGTACTCAATATTTTTGCTCTTTCTCCCAAACCCTTTACATTGGAGTTCTCCAGAACTCAGTGCTTGGTCCTTTTCTGTTCTCTCTATGCTCAGTTAGTGATCTCATCCAATATTGATCCCATAAATATCATGTATATTCCAACAACTCCCAAGTTTTTATCTCCAATTTGGCTATAGATATCCAGCTGCCTGCTTGGCTGCCCCAGCTGGATATCAAATAGATATATTAAATTGATTGCTTCTGAAACTAAAACTATACTACATGTGTCTTTCTCATCATAGTCAATGTAACTTCATTCTTCCAATTGCTGAGACTCAACATTTGGAGACACACTTAACATCTCTCTTTTTTTTTTTCTTCCAATTTATATCCTCAAATAGCAGCATCAGCATAAACCTGAAAGCTTGTCAAAATGCAAATTCTTAAGCCTACCCCAGACCTACTGAATCAGGAACTCTAGATGGGGCCCAGAAATCTCCATTCAGCAAGGTTTCTAGTTGATTCTTCTAGATGTTTGTTGAAGTTTGAGAACCACTATGCAAAAGAATATTGAGCGTTTTGGTTTTTTTTATTGAGAACTGAAAGAAGCTTACAAGCAAGGGCTGACTCTTTAATTAAAAGTTAGAGTTCTTTGTAGTCCATGAAGATAACCATATTTGCTATTATTAAACCTCACAGGGGTCTCAAGGAGGTTGGGTGAGTATAGATGTAACGTGTGAGTGATGCTAGTTGAAAGACTATTCTCCCTTATTACCTACATATTCTTGAGCAAAGTATTTCACATCTCTCTCTGCTATGAAATAAGAAAAATAATACTCAGGGCACAGAATTATTGGGAAAGTTGAAGGGGTTATGGATTTAATAACATCAACAGCAGTATTAGCATATAATATTCATCAATAAATGTTAGTTTCTGTTGACTTTACAGCTAAAAGTTTCACTCTGACCTCTCTGCCAGTGGTACCATCTTCATTTACAAAAAAAAAGTATAAAGGCCAAGGATTGAAAAACAGATCCTTGAGAAATGCTCACACTTATTGGGAATAGAAAGAACCGGTTAATAACTCCTCTTTTGTTCCATATTTTAGGCAGCTCCTGAAATCCTACCCTGTCCCGTTTCCTGTCTCTTTCTAAACATGACACTTCCATGATGATTCTAACTGTTCCTTTTATTCTCCTCACTGACTCGTTGGCATAGAATGTTGTTTTCATGCATCTGTTTATTTAATTTATACACTTAGCCAATGCCTGTCCTCTAGCCTTTGTGACTTGTATATAAAATGTCATTAATCCTATATGTCTTAGGAGAAGCTCCTTGGTAGACAGAGCTTGCTTTTCTTGCCTCTATTTGCATAATGGTTGTAGAGTACCATGTAAATACAGAGACTTGATTAATGGTTTCTGACAGAGGATCTCAAATAAAATACAAATAAGCTAAAATTATAAATGCATATAGTTCTCTTACCCATAATTTTTATCATTTTTTAAAAAACATTCACAAAATTACAATTTGTCTCCAGCTATTCTTTTTAGTGCTTTGTAACTTGAACAAAACATATACCTAAAAGATCTCCTTAAAAGGAAACAGATATAAAAACTAAATTGAGAAGCTAAATCAGGCCATTAAAAATAATCAATATTATCCCATGGGATATTTTTCTCTCTCCCTTGCTTCCATCCTTTCTCTTTGTGTGTGTGTGTGTGTGTGTGTGCGCGCGCGCGCGCGCGTGCGTGCACTCCTCTGTGCTTTGGTAATACAACATCCTAGATGCAACATCATATAACTCTCAGGTTAATAATCTTTATATCACGTAACGTGTTCCTTATCACTTACCTTCATTTACATACACAAGAAGAGAGAAATTAAGGTCTTACAGAAGAACCTCCTTTAGTATAGATCTTTGACTTGTTCTTACAACCAAGAGAGAAGATCCTGGCTGCTAACTTTCTCAGAAGGAAAAGCAGAGTCCATTTGTAATGGACTCAGCTAAAAATCTCAGGTGATTCTGCTTTCTGGGGTATGGAAAACCTCCAAACTCCAAGCCGCTAGAGCCTTTTAGAGATGCTAAATTGTTGGAGATGTCAATAGAGATTCAGCATGACTGAGGTTTCTTAATGGATTTTATCACTGTTATATAACTGAGACAATAGTCACCATCAGTCACTGTTATATACGCATATGCTGTATGTGTGGTTTTGACAGGTTTATATAAAAATAGTTTACCTTCATTAATAGAAATGTGGTATCCATTGATGAACAATGATATGACCATGACTCCTTGGAATCAGAAGAATAATTATCCAAGAGCTACAGCTTAAGCTCACTCCAGAGAACTCCCAAAGTCAAGATCAAAAGCCAGTTAGTTGTTTGGGACATTTTCAACATATCCTACTCCTGGGCAGAAAAAGGAGTCGTTGCCCATGTTCCTCAGTTAATATTTTCTAGCCTTGTTTTAACGTAGGGAAATACAGGAATGATCTACAGCTCTAAGAATGTGAAATTCTCGGGCATCACTCAGAGTTCTCATATGACAAGATTTATCAATCTTTAAAACGCTCAAAAGGCTGTGAGAACAAAAACTGTCAAACACAATCACAGCACTGCGGCTCCACAGCACCAGAAGAAATTAAGTGGGGATGTCACCAAGTAAGCTGCTCCTGCTCACACACTCACACTAGCCTGGAAGAAACAGTCAGTGCTTCGGAGTTTGAAAAAAAACCCTGCCTCACATGTGGAATAGCACGACACCTATACAGAAAAACAGCGAGCTGGTGCAGTTATCGGCACTGACATTTCAGCTCAACTCCCCCCACACCCCGCCCCGTTCCCTCCTCAGTCCCACAGGCAGCTGCGGCACTGACAGAAGGCCTGTGTCAGTTTCCATCTGACTGTCACTCTCACTTCTGCCTCTATTATCAGCAGTGCACTGGGGCAGTCCCTGCTTGGAAGGGCTGCTGATCTCTATCTCTGCACTCTAGGCTGTCCCTGCCATGAACCCGACTAAGAGAGAGCGAGATGAGAGAGAGCAGGGGGAGGCTCCGTGCTGGGAAAGAGGCTGGGGGGG
>NW_017731431.1:3885207-3888658 GCF_001890085.2 Hipposideros armiger
CGGGCGGCTGGGAGGGAAAAGAATGAGAAAAGAAAAGAGAGAGAAACCAACCAAAGAAGGTTAGGGAGGATAGGGGAGGGCCAAAGGGTGGGGGCGTAGCGAAGAGGAACAGACCGAGATGGAGTGGGGGGCACTGATACAGTTTGGGTCCTTTTCTTATTTTTCCTATCCATTCTCCAGCGTTCAGTCTTTTGTGTCAGCTTTCAGAAATGCTCTGTTTGACTGGCAGCCTGTCACAGATCAGTTACCACCTAAAGCCGCTTGGCAGCGAGAGGTGACGGCCCAGGAAGGGATCTAAGTGGGTTTATCAGTGCTTCTTTACGCCTCGTGAGCTCCTTGACACAAAAGGAAAGGGTATTAAAGATCTAAAGCGAGCCCAAAAGCGTGAAAGCTCCTTATAGGCTGCAGGATGTGGATGTGACTAAATTTTTAAATATTTTGAGTTGATGCTATTCATTTTGCCAATAGAGTAGAAAGAATTTTTGTTACAGAAATGAGTGTATGTTCCACTTGAGTGAAATTTGGAAAAGGGAGGAAGTCCCTAAAATATGTGCTTAGAATATTACAACCCCTCTGTATGTACAATCATGAATCTGTTTTAAATATAAATAAAATGAAACACATTGGGAATAAAAAAATTTTCACATTTATGATTCAAGTTCATCACCATATTACAGGTTTTGTTTTCTTAAATATTGTAATTTAATATCTGGCATTTATTTATTTATTTATTTATTTATTTATTTATTGAAATGATAAGTATGGAGAAGATCCAGAATTCATTAGGCCTCTGCCATATCTTCTCTCATGGTCCTTTATGCATGGATTATTATTAAAGTAGTGGATATTTAGCATGCCAATAGCTTCTGTCAGCACATTCCTATGATGGTAATAGTCCTACTACTGATATCCAAGGCACAAAGCCGTTCCCTTTTGTTACCTAGTGATAATATGTTCTACTGTTTTGTTATTTATTTTAAAATTTTAAACTGGGTCTTCCTGGAATATCATTTGAATGCCATGATAATGGATTATCAATGATAACCTACTTTCTGGTATCCAGGATGCACAGATTTAATTTACAAAGTGACTACACCAAACATGCTCCTGATTCTACAAACCGCACATGATCATGGCAGCCGGTCTCTCAGCACAAGCTATTCACTCTGTGTCAGGAGGCACTGCACCCTGATTGCTGCTCAAGGACCCTGGATTTTATTGTTTTGTTATAATGAAAATAATAAGAAGATAAATATATTCTATTAAATGTTTACCGTTGTCTTAAAGTAGAAAGTTTTCCAATTCCTTGGTTTCACATAGAACTGCCACCTTTTTTAGTCCTCCTATTGTTTGCCTGTTAACCTGTTTTCCTTCCCCCTGTTATCTGAGTCCCTTTCCAGGCTCCACAAACGTTACCAAGCCTCTCTCAGAGAAACTCTAGCTTGGCTGAAATTCTCTCTTTCTTGACAGTTATCAAGTTATAGACATGTAGATATGCGAGGATAATCAAATTCAGCTCTTTCATGTTATATATACATAAAGGGATAAACAAAATTTCCTGCCTATACAGTGCTTTACTACAATCCTAAGTCCATAATGTTATTTAATGAGAAACTAAAATAAGATTTTACAAAATCTTAAGAAAAGGAATTAAGCAACATAGAGCAGATGAGCAAAGGGGCCCTAGAATCAGAAAGGCTTAAGTCTTCTACTTCTAGCTACTTGGCCTTAGGAAGTTAACCTTAACATTAACCACTATAAACTTGGTACTCTCATCTATAAAATGGGAACAACATCTACCCCACAGTGTTGGTGTGGGAATTAATGAGATGATGCATTTAAAATTTCAATACAATGTATGTCACATGGTAAGCACTCAATACATGTTTGCTAGACTGATTGCTTCTAATTATTAGTGTAAAAATTCACAAATAATCAAAGAATCGAAAAGGTGGGCTGGGTAGGCAGGCAGGTCTTCTGACATTGAAAAGGGACCATTTGCAAACCAAGTAGCATAAGAAGACGGTGTCTAGTTTTACAATTAGCTTACATAGACAGTTTGTTCCCAATATGAGGTAACTTCAGCTAAATTCAATTATCTTATATATTAACACAGCACAGCTTTTCTTTCATTCTCAATTTAAAAGAAGGTCTAAATGTGGCTTCTGCAAACACAGGCATCAATGGAATAAAAGTAAATCCAGACCAGGTATTAGATTGTACACAAATTTCACCATTTGAAAAAAAAAAGACATCTGTTGGGTTCAAATTTGGAGCTAAAGGGTCCAACTTAGAAACTCTATTAACATTGTGGGGAAAAAAATTTTTTTTCAATTGCTTCTGCACTATTACTTATTGTTCTAGGTGACAAAGACTATTACACTAAGTGGAAGCTCTTCATTTTTAATTGAAACTTTAAACTTTAAAAACTTTAAACTTAAAAAAAAAAAGGGTCAGAAAGAAAGAGCAGATCCAATGGAAACAGGCTTTTCAGAGATGTTCACTCTGAAACATTTAAAATTCCAGTAGGCTTTCATCTCAATATCAGAAGGTGTAGAACTCAGTCAACTGTCTCATTTTCTACTGTAAACAAATTATGGTCCTGCACAAAATATCTCATATTAGCCCACATCAATCAGATCATTAGGGGCACCATATATAATGATTAGGAATAGTTGGGGATGGTGTGGAGGTGAAGAGAAAAATAAATAAAATTTCAAAATATCAGCAAGGGCCTCACAGTCTAATCACACCTTCAACCAAATTTAATCCATGCCTGGCATCTTCTATAAATAAAAATACATTGTATAAAATAGAGAAGCACTATAGAAAAAAAAATCACTGACTGTAGTCTCAATGGCAATTTTTCAAGTCCATGGCCAGGGAAGAGGGAAGAACCCAAAAGACTGTTAAAGCTGGTTCTATCCCTATATGTGCCCATTAACTTCAGGAAAAGAAAATCGCTCCTAGTCATAGCCCCAAACCCACCCAGCTGGTCATCTCATAAATGTGCCATTAGTCACGTACAAAGGGATGTGGATGGCTCTTGTCAGAACTTCTAAAAATCCTGGTGGGAATAAAGTGACTATGTCTACTTGTTGAATAATGCTCAAGCAACCAGTCAAAGGCTTTAAAGATTCCCTTTCTTTGTTTCTTTTGGATTTGTTTTATCTCAAACTAATTTGCATTTGTGGAAGACCAGCATTTTCTAAAGGAGAAAGGTTATAAAGATAGCATAGAGAATAAATGAACTTTTATGTACTGTACAGATTTTAGGTAGTTATATATCTCAATATCCTGTCATGTCATTTAATGGAAAAATAAAAGTGTGTTAGTAAAACAAGGGTAAAAAATAAATTATGGTTGATGATGATCAAAAAAGGTCAAGATGTGGGCCGGCCGAGTGGCGCAATGGTTAAGAACTGGCTTGGGACGCCAGAGGGCCCCGGTT